>NW_028239336.1:0-178851 GCF_047967505.1 Dipteris shenzhenensis | reverse complement strand
TTTCCCAACTCAGTCCTTAGTGTCTTAAACACTGCAGTCCAAAAACGACTGGTAAATTTGACATCCATGTTTGACACTATGGATTTGGGTAATCCATGCAAATGAAATATATGTTTAATAAACAAATCCGCCACTTGCGGTGTACTAACAGACTCTCTAGTTGGAATGAAGTGAGCCATCTTGGTAAGACGATCAACTACCACAAGGATAGAATCATATCCACCTTGTGTCGAGAGTGCAAGAAGAATCCCCCGGCTGCTGCTCCTGCGAGCCTCCCCTCCCCCCCCGCTAGCTCTACCTCCCCCCCTAGCTCCTCCTCCTCGCCTCGACCCCCCTCACCCGCGGCCTCACCTCGCCCTCACCCCCCCCTCACCCGTCGCCTCACCTCGCCGCGCCCTCGCCCCCGCTCTCACCCCCCTCGCCCCCCTCCACCCCCCCTCGCTCTCCGCCTCATCCCACCTCTCCGCTCCCTTCCCCCTCGCCCCCCTCCGCCTCACCTCGACTCACGCCGCCCCCCCCCCCTCGCTTCACCTCACCCCCCCTCTCGTCGCTCCGCCTCACCTCCCCGCCCCTCGCTTCACCCGCCCCCTCGCCCCCAATCCGCTCCTCCCCCGCCCCCGCTTCACCTCCCCGCCCCCTCGGCCACACCTCCCCCCCGCCCCTTCCACCCTCTGCTCCTCCCCGCACCCTTCACCCGCCCTTCCGCCCCCGAACCTCCCGCCCCCTCACTCCGCTCTGCCCCGCCCTTCCACCCCGAGTGGAGATGGCCAGAGATTGCGACAGGTCAAGGGGCCGACCTCCTTCTTTGCCTACAGCACGACTTTGGGCAGGCGAGTTCTAGGGAGGATGCAGAGCCGCCCTCCCACCCAGCGGCCCAATGGTATGCACAGGGTATTTCCAGGTTCTTTTGCAGGCCTTCTGAAAGGCCTTGTGGGAGAGCTGGTGGCCGCGGAAGATCTCCTACTTCCTGTGGCTTCTTGCCCACAAAGGTCTTCCAGTGGGGAGCTGGTTGAGGCAGATTGGACAGGACGGACGCTGCCAGATTTGTCATGAGGACGAGGAGTCACCAAAACACTGCCTATGGAGTTGCACTCGCGCCCAGGAAGTGTGGAGGTGGACTTTTGGGATCCTTACTCGTGCAGCACCGGAGCTAGGATTGATCACTTGGGGCGCGTTCTGCTGGTGCAGCACCACACCTGGTTTCATCATTTATTCGAGGCCTGTCAGCAGGACCCCACATTCCTTATTACACAGGGGACGTGGGGGCCGCTCGAGAGTATCCCGCATCACCTGGCAGAGGCCGGCACAGGAGCTCAGGAGAGGCAGCCAGTCTGGGAGATTATCAGCAGCATCGCAGGTTGGCACATCTGGACCTCGCGCTGCGCGCAGATCCTCGGTGGCACCTCCTTATCGACTGCCCAGATCAATGACTGACATTTGGAGTGAGATTATACATACCCTCAGAGGCCAGTGGGACCAGGTACAAGGGGACTCCCAGGACGGTGGTCGGGAGAAGCAGAGATGCTTCCTCTGGGTTTGGGACACACAGGGCCTCTTCTTCGAGCAGGCTTCGCAGGGCCTTCGGTGGTGCTACTCACCACCTCTCTGGCTGTTCATTCACACTCGCCTTATCCCTCCATGAGAGAGAGCTTTACTTTTGTTATCTTTTTGGGCTGCGTCCGATTTGTGAAACGCAGCCCCGTCAGCTACAATGCTGACCTCTTGTATCTTGTTCTCGAAGTAATATAATTAGCACTGTTTTTTCCGCAAAAAAATATCCACCTTGTGTCGTAGGCAGACCTACAATAAAGTCCATGGAAATGCTCTCCCACCTACCTAGTGGTAATTCCAAAGGTTGTAAAAGTCCAAGTGGCTTCACCCGCTTTGCCTTACTTACCTGACACGAAAAACAACGTGTCACATATTCATGAATATGTTTTTTCCTTTTTGGCCAAAAGAAATCTCGCTTCACGAGATCATATGTTTTCTCGAGTCCTGGATGTCCCGCACATGGGCTATCATGGCATTGTTGAATGACTCTCTGCGTGAGATCATTCTGATTAGGTACTACTACCTTGCCATTTCTTTTCAGTATACTATCTCTTATGGTATATCTTGCATAAGTCTGGCCTTTTCTGGATGCCAGGTCACCCTTTTCCTCGGGTTTAAATACATGAGCCTTAGGCCAAAGGCTTTGGACGAACTCGTCCACCTTTGAGTTTCTCTAATCTCGGTCATTAGAGCACTCTCTAATACCGTGAAACTCATATTCTGCATAATGCGTGACAACGCATCAACAACTTTATTATCCTTCCCTCTTCGGTACCGAATCGTCAAGTTAAACTCCTGCATGAGTTCTGACCACCTAGCTTGGCGGCCTCTCAAGTCAGGTTGTTTACAAAAATGTTTCAGAGTATCATGATCAACATCAACATAAAACTTTGATCCATATAAATAATGTCTCCATGTTTTCAGAGCATGGATAACAACATACAACTCTAAGTCATGAGTTGGCCAATTCGTTGAGAGGGAGAAAGCTTCTTGCTTTCCAAGGCTGCTGGCGTTCCCTCTTGGAGGAGGAATCTGCCCCAGCTTGAGGTATTCTTCCAATTGTCTTCGTACCTCCGCTTCTTCGGTAAAACTTAATCTATAGGGAGGTCTATTTACAGGTTCTGCCCTCGGGATTAGTTCAATCTTATGCTGAACATTCCGCTCTGGAGGTAACCCATAAGGTAACTCATCTGTAAAACAATAAGAGAACTCCTTATCTATTTGATTAGCCAGCTTGGCCATCTCTCCATTTGGGTAACATCAGTGCTAGCCAAAGAACCATCAATCGGCTCTACTGATGCTGTACAAAGAAACAAAAACTCTTTCTGAAGATTTTCAAACTTCCATTACGGAAACCAACAGTCCTTGAGGTATATCTTTTTCACTTCGTAAAACATACAACACATCATTCATCTTGAATTGATAAATGTGCTTTTTCCAATCTATGGCTGGATTCTTCCTAGAATGCCAAGCCTTACCTAGGGCTATATCTGCGTGAGCAAGCTTTGTCATTTCAAAATCAAGCTTCTCTTTATAGTCCCGAATTCGAAGTTCTAACTGGGTAACCCTTTGGTCTCATACTTCAGTTGAACTTCCGTCCGCCACTCTGACTATATATGCATAGTCAGATGGACTAGTCTTTAATTTCAGCCTCTTTACAAGCTTGGAGTTAATTACATTGTGCGTTGACGCTGAGTCAAACAACACAACGACATCATGATTGGCTACTTGTCCTTTCATCTTAATTAACTCCGTATCGTTAAAGGTTGTATACCCCGTTGCTGTGAGCTTTGATAGGACATTATCAGGTGCACTGGTTACTAGCTTAGCAACAGACACACATAACAAAATAGATACTGACCTTTGAGAAGATCCCGCTAGCTGAATCTGCATCTGTTTTGTTCTGGGACTTTCCTCCATTTCCAGGTCGCATTCTGAGATCAACATCTCAGCCATTCGACGATCTTTGTTTCGTGGACAATCTTTCCACTGATGAGGCTGAAGGCATCCAAAACACAAGCCTTCTCTACTCGCTTTTTCTCTTTGCTCTGGGTTCAAAGAAGACTTCGACCAAGCCCGGGCTGCCATTGGTGTTACTTTTCTTTTCACTCCAATGGTGGTACTTGGTTTAGGAGTCTCAACTAGCTTTGCCTGCTTGGCTTGACCACTAGGCTGTGAGGCACTCCCTTTGCTAATCCACTGCTTCTTAAACCCTGTTTTCTTTGGGTACTCATATCGAGTCCCAACATGCACAAATCCACTTGGTCTGTTCCCTTTGGCATCCTCATAGTTCAAGGCTATGGCAATTGCTTCATCTAGCGTGTTCGCATACTTAGCCCGAACTTCCATCTTGATCTGATCATTTAGTCCAAAGATGAAATCTTTTACCTGGACTGATTGAGGTAGAGGTTCACAAACTTTTATTACAGTTTCTCTGAACTTATCAGTGTATTCTGCCACTTATAAATTTCTCTGACGAAGGTTTCGATATTGATCCCAAGCTTGGGATGCTTTGTCAGGAGCTAAGAAGTGTTTTCTAAATTCTTTTTTAAACCCCTCCCAAGTAGTGGATGCCACTCCATCTTTCGGCTGTCTTATCCACCACCTATCCGCTGCCTCATTAAACATATGGGTGGCCTCACGGATTTTCTTCATATCATTCGTGATTTCACAAATGGCGAAGGCCTCATCCCATTTGTGTAACCGGGTCTCTATGATATCGGAACTACGGTCATACATCCGACTAGAATACTTTTCTCGCCTATAATTGGCAATATTAGGCACCTTAGCCCTCCTAGGCTCGTCGACCGTATGAACACTGGATTCAGGCTCCATTGGAGCTTTACCCTTCTCTTCACGAGATGGTCTAGCAGACATACTATGAACCATTTTTGTGAGCTCGGATTGCCCTACATTTGCTTGTAATTGTTGCGCTAAAATCTGTTGCAAGGCATCCTTCAATAATGCAATTCTACCAGACAGTGTATGGCTTGCTGGGCGCGACACCTGTGGGGTCGGTCGGACTCCCGACTCTACGGGATCCACCCTAGAAGCTTCTTCTTCAACTTCCATTTAGGTCGATGGGTGTTTTTTTTTTTTTCACCCTAATATTTACAACTGTATATAATAACTTTCCAAACCCCCGCTATACAAGCATATAGTAAACTATAAAACTGTAAACTACAAATTGTTGGTTCACTTCCCTATGCTAGGGAAACTCTTGCAATTTGAACTAACTGTAATTACCAAATAACTGCAAAAGGGACATCCAAACAAAATTGATTTTTTTTCTCTTTTAACAAGAAGGGATGGAAAGCTCCCTAGTCAAAACTACCACTGCCTATGCACTGACGTCACTCTACACCTCTGTGTATCTGCGCAATCTCCTCACCACGGCCTCCTGTTCTGACGATTGAACGATGAAATGAGTAACCTGAGCTTATGACAGTGCCCTGTTGCTTACTGTGAACGAATGACGGTATCCTTAACATAGCATAGAACCAATCTTGAATCCACGTAAGTGGATGAACCACCAAAGTGTGCAAGCGTAAGCAGACCAAGAGACGAATCAATCTGTTGGCTCTTTCCCACGGCTTCTGCGGGAAGAGCAGGGTATCTTCAGTATGCAGGGTTCCGATGCTTTTTGTCACCTACAGATATATAGGGGTTATTGTTTGTAGTATACGTGTAGCTTAGGACCTCGAGTCGTGTTCCGGTGAGAGACGTAGACTTAAGTGTGGTAAGTAAACATAGTGCATGCATGTGTAAAAGGAACGTGTATCATCATGGTTAAGGTAATGAAGGCTTTTGTCTTCATTGGTGGTTGCAAGGTTTAGGAGGAGTTTAAGGGTTAGGAGGAGGTTCCAGGGTTTAGAAGAGGTTCCAGGGTTAGAAGGAGTTCCGAGGTTTAGAAGAATGTCCAAGGTTTAGAAGAAGGTTCCAAGGTTTAGAAGGAGGTTCCAGAGTTTAGAAGAGGTTCCAAGGTTAAGAGTAGAGTACATGGTGGAGAACTCGTCTTCCTTGTAGATCATGGAGGTTAAGGGTTGAGGAACTAAGGGTTTAGGGGGAGCATAGGAGCGGGAGAGGAAGAAGGTGTAAGAGCATGGGGGAAAGAAGAGAGAGGAGTAAGGAGGAAGGAGGAGGAGGGAGGAGGAGAAGGGAGGAGGAGGGAGGAGGAGGAGGAGGAGGAGGAGGAGGAGGGAGAGGGAGGAGGAGAAGGAGGAGAGAGGAGGAGGAGGAAGAGGGAGGAGGAGAAGGGAGGAGAAGGAGGGAGGAGGAGAAGGAGAAGAAGAAAGGAGAAGGAGGAGAAAAAGGGAGGAGAAGGAGAGGTGGTGGAAATGGGAGGGGTGGTGGAGATGGAGGGGGGGAGGGGGGAATATGGAGGGGGGAAGGGGGTTGTGGTGGAGGGGGAGGGGTGGAGGGAAGGGAGTGAGAAAAGGGGTGGTGGAAATGGGAAGGGGGGGGGGGAAGTGGTGGTGGTGGAGGGGGGGAGGGGTGGTGGAGATGGAGGGGGGGAGGGGGGAAGATGGAGGGGGGAAGGGGGTGGTGGTGGAGGGGGGGGGGAAAGGGGGAGGGGATAGTGGGGGGGATGGGGGGGTGGTGGTGGTGGAAGGGGGAGGGGGTGGTGGAGATGGAAGGGGGTGGGGGGAGGGAAGAAAGAGGTGGTGGAAATGGGAGGGGTGGTGAAGATGGAGGGGGGAAGATGGTGGTGGTGGAGGGGGGGGGGAAAGGGGGAGGGGATAGTGGTGGGATGGGGGGGTGGTGGTGGTGGAAGGAGAGGGGGTGGTGGAGATGGAGGGGGGTGGGGGAAGGGAAGAAAGAGGTGGTGGAAATGGGAGGGGTGGTGGAGATGGAGGGGGTGGGGGTGGGGGAGGAGGGGGGGGGGGGAAAAGAGAAGAGGAAAAAAAAAAAACTTGACGGACAAAAAACTTTAACAGAAATCCAAAGGGAGAAAGAGGTGGCCGCCTGAACGCTCTCCAAGTCTTTCTCGATGTAACGGGATTGTCGAGGATCAATGGACGATGGGTATCCAGATGGCTAGGTTATCGCTACGAGATGGGCTCGAAGTCACTTACCATGTGGAGAGGGAGGAGTGTCTTGTGTAGGGCTCGGAATGAGGAAGAGGATGGAGGCAAGATGTGAAAGATGAAGAATGAGGGGGTGGAGTGGGTTTTTATAGGAAATGGGTTTAGGTTTAACCCTAAACTCTTCCCGAGCCGTAACTTTTTATGGATAGCTCGGTTTGCTCTTCTGCAAAAAGGTGAAATGGATAAAATTGCAAGCTCTACACATTCGTGTCCACTACCTAGCTTGATTGTTTATCAAGTGGCTTCTTTTTAAGAAATAAAGAAAATTTCTTAAGGTAGTAACCCAAGGTTGATGCTTGGGGTTGATATGTTTGGCTAGAAATGGAAAAAATTTTACTCTCCTTGCCCTTGAGTGTTATGTTCGTGAAAGTTCGAAGTAGTTTGTTTTTTTTACACATACCTGCGTATGTTTACTCGTTACTTGAGATGCTAGTCTCCCCGGCAGTGGCGCCAAATGTTGGCTCTTTCCCACGGCTTCCGCGGGAAGAGCAGGGTATCTTTAGTATGCAGGGTTCCGAGGACACCCCTCTGAATCCAATGTGTCTGTAAAACTCCGTCTGAGTCAACAAGCTATGATACACTCTCCTTACTATGCGTGAGGCCAGTAGTAGAGAAGAACTTCTTGTTGACCCTACCTCCCTTCTGAGTCCAAAATGACTCTCTAGCATGAAAGGCATACTCTGTTCTCTGATCTAGCAATGACTGCTGCTGAGCCCTTGCTACAGCAAGGCATTCCTGAATCCAAGCATCTGTAGGCCTCTTCTTCTTCTCCCTCTGAAGAGTAGGCAATTGCTGAATGACGGATACCTATCTCTCACCTGAGGATCTCACCTCTCCTGGTACGAGCAACTGAATGATAAAAGTCACTAATATCTGGGAGAGCCGCAGCTACATCAGACGGTGAAAGCTGTCCATCATGCATGTGAGATACCCAAGTCTGCAACACTCCCTCTGTAAGGCCCTCCTTTGGATAAAAGTAGAGATGCAAGACATGGAATGGAAAGGAAAGTAGAAAAGCAAGACTAGGCAAACATAATGAAAATGAAAGAATGCTAGAAAGAAATGTACAACCAAGCAAAGTACTTACATGATCAAGAAAGGCTCGAAGCTTGATAGATTTGACATGAGAAAGTACAATGCCTTTATAGGATAGGCACACACATTCTAAGTGTCAAATGTATTTGGGACAAGTCCCATAGTGACACGTGGCACTCTAGGATATAAAGTAGTATAGTACTACTCTAGAACTCAATAGAAACACACTAAAAGTCACTCAAATTGACTCCATTTCCTAACACCCCCCCATGGAGGAAAGGTGAGGGACTACTAGAATGGAACCAAGAATAGAACATGACGGTCATCAAAACTATGCATGCCGGTCTAGAACTAGACATGGCTCCCATACAATCTCAGAGGCAAGTGAGCATGGCTCAGAGGCTAGTGAGCATAACATAGAAATCTCATCTAGCAAGGCTTAGAGGCTCATCATGCATGGATGCATGATCAACTCAGAGGTCTAGAAGACCAATGCACCAACAAATAGACCTATCAATGCCAAAAACACATGGCTCCCACAATACATCCTCTCCTGGCTCCAAAGACTAATGGAGAACATGGAGCCACACACCAAAAATAGAAAAGAAATGCATCATTTTAGGAAAGTCCATAGTGCTCAGTAGCGAACCCAAATGAAGAAAAGATGAAACTCCGGTCTGGATGGATTAAACCCAAATAGGGATTGTCCAAGGCAGAGTACCTCTATTGACTACACATAGATGATTTATTGCATTCATTTTTGGGAAACACCCCTAGGGCAGAGTACCCAAATATATCATCTGCTGGTCCACAAGAGAAACATTTGAAAAGCGATGGGCCTAATGAAGCAGCTATGTAAGCTGTCAACATATCATTCTGATGGAGGGGTGGGAAATCCAGGAACTTGGGTAACTTCCCTCCCTCAAATACCTCCTTTGCTGGTGAAGTTGCTGGAGGATCTCACGGGGAGGAGCTCCCACTCCTGTCTTTGCTGGCATAGGTAGCCGAGAGGGGGGGGCGGGGGGTGTTGACGTAGAGGGGGGGGGCGGGTACAAGGAGGGAGGAGAGGGGGCTGCTGTAGAGGGTGTAGGGAGCAGGGAGCGGGGGTGTATGCAGCATAGAAGGTGTAGGGAGGAAGGAGAGGGAGCGATGAGGGAGGGGGTGTAGGGAGGGAGGAGAGGGAGGGGGAGGTTGTTGCGATGAGGGAGGAGGGAGAGGGGGCTGCCGTGAGGGAGAGGGAGTTGATGATGGAGGGGGAGAGCTGGCCGCCAAGAGAGCTTGCGAGGGAGGGAGGGGGCTAGTGAAGAAAGGGGTAAAGCAAGGGGGGGGCTGGTAGGAACTGCACAGGAGGGAGTGTGTATGCAGCCAAAGGGGGGGCGCCAGTAGGAGCAACGAGAAGGAGGCAGCAGCATGAGTTGAAGGTGGCGAGGAGAAGAAGGTGACAGCAAGGGGGGAAAGGTGGCGAGGAAGGTGGTAAGGAAGGTGGCCAAGGTAGCACAGGGGTAGCACCAAGGTAGCAGAGGTGGCGGAGGTAGGAGATAGTAGAGAAGGAGGGGTAGCTGCAATAAGTGGAGAGATATACACAAAGGGAATTTGCCATCGCTAAAGGTAGGGATAGTAGGAAGCAAGGAGAGGAAGTGCTAAATATAGGAGGAGGTGCTAATTTTAGCAAGGAGATGCTAAATTTAGCAAGAAGATGCTAAATATAGCAAGGAGGTGCTAATCTTAGGAGAGGACATGCCAAACTTGGCTGGAGCACTAGGGCTAGGGCTAAAAATAACAAGGTGACATGGGGTGGAAAGAGAATAATTTTGTAAGAGAGAGGTGTTGAAGGGACATGGGGTGGAAAGAGAATGTTTTGTAAGAGAGAGGTGGTGGAGGGACATGGGGTGGAAAGAGAATGATTTTATAAGAGAGAGGTGGTGGAGGGACATGAGGTGGAAAGAGAATATTTTTGTAAGAGAGAGGTGGTGGAGGGACATGGGGTGGAAAGAGAAGAGTTTTGTAAGAGAGAGGTGGTGGAGGGACATGGGGTGGAAAGAGAATGCTTTTGTAAGAGAGAGATGGTGGAGGGACATGGGGTGGAAAGAGAAGGTGTTTGTGAGAGAGAGGTGGGGGTTGGACATAGGGTGGAAAGAGAAGGACTTTGTAAGAGAGAGGTGAGGGGTGGACAGAGGGTGGAAAGAGAAGGGGTTTGTAAGAGAGAGGTGGGGGTTGGACAGAGGGTGGAAAGAGAAGGAGTTTGTAAGAGAGAGGTGCGGGTTGGACAGAGGGTGGAAAGAGAAGGAGTTTGTAAGAGCGAGGTGGGGGGTGGACAGAGGGTGGAAAGAGAAGGAGTTTGTAAAAGAGAGGTGGGGGGCGAACAGAGGGTGGAAAGAGAAGGTGGTTGTAAGAGAGAGGTAGGGATTGGACAGAGGGTGGAAAGAGGAGTTTGTAAGAGAGAGGTAGGGGTTGGATAGAGGGTGGAAAGAGGAGTAATTTGTAAGAGAGAGGTAGGGGTTGGACAGAGGGTGGAAAGAGGAGTAGTTTGTAAGAGAGAGGTGGGGTGCGGACAGAGGGTGGAAAGAGGAGGAGTTTGTAAGAGAGAGCTGGGGGTTGGACAGAGGGTGGAAAGAGAAGGTGCCTGTAAGAGAGAGGTGGGGGGTGGACAGAGGGTGGAAAGAGAAGGAGGTTGTAAGAGAGAGGTGGGGGGTGGACAGAGGGTGGAAAGAGAAGGAGTTTGTAAGAGAGAGGTGGGGGTTGGACAGAGGATGGAAAGAGAAGGAGTTTGTAAGAGAGAGGTGGGGGGTGGACAGAGGGTGGAAAGAGAAAGTGCTTGTAAGAGAGAGGTGGGGGGTGAACAGAGGGTGGAAAGAGAAGGTGGTTGTAAGAGAGAGCTCCCATTAAGAGGGAAAAGGTGACACTCAAAAAGGTAATCCTCTCTAGAAAGAGAAGGTGATGCCTGTGTGGAAAGTGAGTACTCTGTTATAGAGAGAAAGTGACACCAAGGTGGAAAGGGGAGTTGCTAGTTAGAGAGAGAAGGTGACACGAGGTGGGGTGAAAAGGGGAGTCCACATTCACGAGAGAGATTCGACACGGGAGTGGGAAGGAAAGGCCTCACTTAGAGAGAGAGAAAGTGACACGGGATGAAAAGGGAAGGCCTCACTTAGAGAGAGAAAGTGACACTGGGGGAAAAGGGGAGGCCTCACTTAGAGAGAGAAAGTGGCACGAGATGAAAAGGGAAGGCCTCACTTACAGAGAGAAAGTGGCACCGAATGAAAAGGGGAGGCCTCACTTAGAGAGAGAAAGTGGCATTGGTGGAAAGAGGAGGGCCCATGTAGAGAGAGAAAATGGCACCGGGGTGGAAAGAGGAGGACCCAAGTAGAGAGAGAAAGTGGCATCGGGGTGGAAAGAGGAGGACCCATGTAGAGAGAGAAAGTGGCATCGGGGTGGAAAGAGGAGGACCCATGTATAATTTACAGCAAATTGCAGCAGTGTAGTCCGTGTCGTGTACGACTTTTGACATGACAGATTTGAGCCTTGTATGGGCTGAAGCAAGCGCCTCGTGCACGGTCATAAGATACATCAGTTTTTAATATCCTAGGGCTTTGTCAACACTGATACAGAGCCAAATTTATATGTTATGCAACAAAATTCAGATTTGGTCATGCTTGTGCTTTATGCCGATGGCATCATACTCACTGGTAGTAATTTGCAGCAAATTGTAGTAGTGCAGTTCGTGTTGTGTCAGACTTTTGATATGACAGATTTGAGCCTCTTACACTAGTATCTTGGAACTAAATTTGGCAAACCCAAGGGGATATATCTATGTCACAGACAAAATATTCGAAGGGGTTGTTGCAAAAATTTAACATGGAGAATTGTAAGCTTGTGGCCACTCCATTGGAAAAGGGAATCAAGCTGAGTAAGCATGATACATCTGAAAAGTTTGATGGCAGATTGTACCGGTAGTTGGTTGGTAGTTTGATCTACTTATGCTCCACACGGCCAGACATTGCCTATGCCATAGGGATTCTTAGCCAGTTCATGCATTGTCCCATAGTCAGGCATTGGAATGCAGCGAAGAGAGTTCTCATATATGTACAGGGTACGCTTTCCTATGGGCTGCATTATGCTCCAGATGGTGAAATTTCTATGAGTGGCTTCATCGACAATGATGATCACAGGTCCACTTCCGGCTATTGCTTCTCATTGGGCTCAACGTGCATCTCATGGCTCAGTAAGAAGCAAGACCGCATGCCTTTCTCCTCCATAGAAGCATAATACAAAGCTGCAAATTCAGCCACTATGGAATGTATGTGGTTAAGGAAGCTTCTGCATGACTTGCATCATGCTCAGGATGGTAACGCAACTCCGATATTCTATGACAACTAGAGTTGCATTGCTATTGGGAACAATCTTGTATTTCATGCTCGCATGTTGAAACTATATGGGAGGCCAAGTAGTCTAGGCTAAGACATGAAAGACTAGACTAGATAGCAAATGTAAGGGAAATGGAAATGAAATGCTATAAAAAAACGAATAACCAAAGGAAAGTACTTACATAACGAAAATAGGCTTGAGGCTTGATTGATTGACAAGTGAAAGTACAAGGGCTTTATAGGATAGGCACACACACTTAGTACCAAATGTATATGGGATAACTCCCAATATGACACGTGGCACTCCTAGACACCTAGTACTATAAAACTCACACTATGACTCACTAGAACAAACCAAAAATGACTCAACTTCCATTTCCTAACACCACTATCATTATGTGTGGGATTGTATCACAGATGGCTTCATTGATCTCACATATTGCTCCCCTGAGGACATTGTGACAGATGTCTTCACTAAAAGCCTATCAGCGCCTCTCTTCACATGACATCGACATGGCTTGGAGATATGAGACATTCAAACAATGCCAAGGGGGGTTGTAAAATGAAATTGTTTTCTTTGGTACTCCCATAGGTTGCTATATCCACATATGGATGAATTTGTGCAACCATGGTACTTCAGGTAATTCAGTTACTTCTGAGATCATTCCATAGTACTTCAGCTATATCATTGAGGGGGCATATGTAGAGATATATACAATGATATGGCAGTGTAGGATAGACTAGGACTTAGTCTATTTTGGAGTTTTAGTGTGTTCTAGTATTTGGACTATATATACCAAGTACTTGTACTTCATTTGGATGAACATTTCAGTTGGACTTCACTTGTGTTCACTTCTTGTTCTCTTGTGTTCACAATCCATCTCCATTCTTGTTCCTACAAAAACAGACAAGGAGACAAATAGTGCACACGAGTACAGTGGTGACAAGCGAGAGTGCAAAAGTCATCGTATCCAATCTATGATAAAACATTTTCTAACCTTCATGGACTTGTACAAGCAAAACTACTAACATAACTCTTGTTACACACAATGTTAGTTATCTTCCCAATTCATAGCAAGACAAGTATTTATTATAATTTTGTCCCATAAGTATATAATTTAGTCACGTCTTCTTACTTGATTATCTTTGTAATCTCTATATGTCCTTTACAAAAGCAATTAATAGTTTGATTTGATGTTGCTGCAGTGGCAGCCTCAGCGAGAGTATGTCATTTCAAAAAGTATCAGCAGATAAAGCTCACTCTGTGATTGTCTTGGCTTCAAATAATGATGGGTATGTACTTTACCATTTAAAAATTCATGGTAGCAGTATAAATATCTAACACATGAGAATTTGCTAAACAATCATTTTCATCAAATATATTTTCTTTTCCTTTTCTAGCAATATATTTCCCTTCTCAATCAGAGATAGTGCAAGATAGTGGAAAACCATATGTAGCAAGTTCTTACTAGTGATAAAAGTCACTAATTTCAGTGAGTGCTGTAGCCACATGTGAAGGGGGGGCCTGTCCACACTGTATCTCAAAATCCCAAATCAGCAAAACAGCCTCTGTCATGCCCTCATCTGCATAAAAGGCATCTAGAATCCTGATAATATTGGCAGAGTGGCCTCTCGACCGACGAGGCTCTGAAACCATCAAAACAACTGAAAAGTGGTCCGAACTGGACACCCCAATGCTATTGCATACTGAGCCACCTCTATCCAGAGCCCACAATCATCAATATAAAATCTATCAATCCGTGCATGGATAGGCATCTACACCCTCCTCTTCAACCATGAAAAAGGAATGATTGTGACTAAGTGTGAAAAGCATCATCATACCAAACACCTCTGCCACTGAACTGAAACAAGAAGGCATCCCAAGCTGCTCTCTCCAAAGAGTGAATGTCACCTTCTCTGCCCCCTTTTTTATCTGAAGGCATATCAACCATGTTGAAATCACCTCCAATCATCCATGACTCTACAATGGAGGCCCAAGAGAGCAGTGCCTTCCATAGAAGGACACGATCCCCTCTAATGTTGTGGGCATACAAGTTTAGCAAGCCAACCTTACGCCTACCAATCAAAAGAATAATCCACTGAGCTCTAGAGAAAACAATAACCCTGTGTTGAACCACCTAGGGGAGCATAGAAGAAGAAACGAAATTGCAATACCTCCCCTAGTGCCCAAGGCAAGCGACCAAAACGTGTCCTGAAAGCAACTTGCCTGACTTAGCAAAATCTCTGGCATCCAGTTTGTGTTCTTGCAAAAAGAGTATGTCTATAGGGGCCCCGCTAAACCTGGATGAAGCTGGTTATAAATCAGCTGCATACGGCGGTGATGTGGCACATCAACTAGGCCATGACATTCTAGCTGAAAATCCTCATCGACGAGAGGAAGTCGAGTGAAAAACCTTGCCCCACTTGGTGACAGAGTCAACCCTCACCTGAGAAAAACTCCTCCTATTAAGTGGAGGAAAATAAATGGGGGAAAAAGGACCCCCACATCTGCAAAGGGGGAGGCTCTGTTGATAGGAATCCTGATAATAGCCTCCCCTAGAGTGGAGGGTACAAACTACTCCATATAAAACTCTGCCATCTCTGCCAGAGCTGTAAAAGAGTTCTTGTAAATCATGTTTGTAGTCAGAGTGCAAAGAATCCCTACTAAAACCAGACTGACCGGTGAAAGACAGCTATGGCTTCAATATCACCACTCTTAAACGACGGGATTTATACTCTCAAAATCTCTCCCTCACTCCCTCTCTCTGGAGATGCACTAGGGCCCAGGACAATTCGTCGGGCTGGACCCCCCCGAAGGTCTTTATTCATCCAAGAAAATCTGTTACAGAAGTTCAGCGTAGAGCTATCTCGTAAATCTCCCTCTTCCAAAATGTGAATAATCTCTTCTTTTACAAGAGCTTCAAGCTCCATTCAAATTGGCAACATGCCACTTGTCTAAAATCTAGACTAAATCCTATTACAAGCCACTAAGGGCCATTCTGGAGTCTTCAAAGCTCTCGGTCACACGAACCGCCTCCTAGATGCTTGTCAGGCTCCCATTTCGCTTAGGAAAAATAATCCTTCCTAGTACCTGCAACAATTAATTAAAGCACACCACCATGGTACCCATTAATTGTTAGCGCTTTGCATGCAAATAACACACTGTGGACTAATCCTAGTCACGGTGGGCATCCCCACTGAACACATGTGCACATCTAAACAAATATATAATACTCTCAAAAGCTCTCCCTCACTCCCTCTCTCTGGAGATGCACTAGGGCCCAGGACAATTCGTCGGGCTAGACCCCCCCGAAGGTCTTTATTCATCCAAGAAGATCTGTTACAGAAGTTCAGCGTAGAGCTATCTCGTAAATCTCCCTCTTCCAAAACGTGAATAATCTCTTCTTTTACAAGAGCTTCAAGATCCATTCAAATTGGCAACATGCCACTTGTCTAAAATCTAGACTAAATCCTATTACAAGCCACTAAGGGCCATTCTGGAGTCTTCAAAGCTCTCAGTCACACGAACCGCCTCCTAGATGCTTGTCAGGCTCCCATTTCGCTTAGGAAAAATAATCATTCCTAGTACCTGCAACAATTAATGAAAGCGCACCACCATGGTACCCATTAATTGTTAGCGCTTTGCATGCAAATAACACACTGTGGACTAATCCTAGTCACGGTGGGCGTCCCCACTGAACACATGTGCACATCTAAACAAATATATATACAAATAAACATATAGATATTCTCTGGTTGACCGGAGTCAACACTCTTGATTATAATTAAAGAGCTTTGACCAAAGGTCAAGGCGCCTTAATTATAGCCAAGTCTCTCCAACCAAAGTTGGCACATCTTGGTTAATCAGGGTTAACCCTCTTGGCGCATGCCAAGTCTTGTTGACCGAAGTCAACACTCTCTGACCGCAGTCAGGTTTACTTGACTGGAGTCAAGTATCTTTGACCGTAGTCAATCCTTTGACCATTAAAATAACTCTTTAACCATAATTAACACAGATAAAACTCTTTAATTATGATCAAATAAATGGTCAACTATACTTTGACTTAGGATATTTACATTGTAGTGACACCCTACACTCGGTGGTATGGAAGAAATAACCCTCTTACCTCTAACAAAAGACTAACACGATGAGGCGAAGAAGAAGGAGCCTACTTAGGTGGAAGGTTAGGGGACTGAATATCAGCATGAGTGTCAGCCCTAACTCTATCCACTGGTGAACCATGAGTGGGTAACCCCTCCTACTCTGCAACTGGGGGGATGTGGCCAACCACATCAACACCTGAAACTATGATAGGGATGTCCCCTGCCTGCAAAGAAGAATGGTCCGGGGCCCCTGTGGCGTCCTCTTGTGGTGAAGTAGGAGCGATAACCCTAGTACTAAAGGTCGTGGGTGAGTGGTTGGTGCCGAAGGTCCAAGACGGTCTGTCAAAGGTCTGGTAGCATGTGTTGAAGGTGCAAAACATGTAGTCAGTGCCAAAGTAGTGGTACAAGGACGAGCTACACCAGAAGACCTTTCAGGTCTTTTCTTTTTCCTTAGGCAGTCTCTGGCAAAATGCCCAGGAATCCGTGTAGATCCTATACTACTCCCTGCAATCTCAATTCTCTATCCTAAGAATGAGCCATCAGGATGCTGAAGCATGATATGGTTATCTGTCATGTTAGGGTCGAAAACAATGACCCTAACTCATGACACCCCATCAGACCTGTCTGCCTCTGCTATCGATGAGGGCATGGGAGGGAAGGGGGGATCTCTGTGACCAAATGAACATGGCTCCAATAGATGCAAGGAGTCGATGGTACACCTATAGGAGGCCGGGGAACCTTATGAAAAGAGAAGAGACTTCGTCCTTCACAGGATCAAAACCCAAGGAAAAGGGCATTAAGAAAATCCTCCAGGAACTAAGTGCCAAGGGGCCGGCCTTGAGCACTGTAGCTACTACTGAATTTGGAGAATCACAGACCACCTAGAAGAAACCTCGTCCAAGCAAGCGTACATCTATAAGGTGACTTGCAAGATATCCAGGTAATGCCAAAAGCATGCAGTCCCTGCCCTGTAATGTGGAAGGATGGGACCCATGGATATGAGCAAAGAGTGAAGTGGAACACTCAATATCAATGTCTTTCTTGAGCTGCTGCAACTCATCTTTTGAAAAAATAACAATTTTCGCAACCGGTGGAAGCAGACGTTGATTGACTAAATGAATTGGGATACATTCATCAATCAGGTCGGAGAGGCCAACTCAAACACAATTGCGCTCCTTCTGACCCTTAAGGAAGAATCTGAGTGAGAAGAAGGACGAGGGGAGGGGCAAGAAGAGAGACCGGGAGAGGTGGGAAGGAGAAAAAGAGGGGGAGGGGAGGGATTAAGGGAAGGAGAGAGGCTGTAGTGAGAGAACGGGGGGGTTGAGGGAGAGAAGGGAGGGGCTGAAGGGAGAGAAGGGAGGGCTGAGGGAAGAAGAAGGAAGGGGAGGGGCGGAGGAGCGGAGGAGAGGGAAGAGGGCGGGTGAGGGGGCCGGGTAGAGGAGGGGAGAAGGGCAGGAAGGGGGCGGGCTGAGGGGGCAGAATGAGGGAGAGAGGGGGCAGGAAGAGGGGGTGAGAGGGCGGGCTGAGGGGTAGAAGAGGAGGGGGCAGGATGAGGGGGCTGAGGCGGCCTAAAAGGGGAGGGGAAAGGCTGAGGGGGAGGGGGTAGGGCTGAGGTAGAGGGAGGGGGAGGGGCTAAGGGAGAGGGAGGGGAGGAGGGAGGAGGGAGGAGGCAAGAAAAGGTCGGGGAGGGCCCGGTGGGCATGTGCTCAAAAGTCTAGCAATCTCCTCCTAAATGGTGAGGATCATTTAGGAGGGGATTGCTAGACTTTTGAGCATCTTTATCCATTCTCCTCTCGTCGTGACCTCGGGCTCAGTAGCATGGCTCTCTCTTTTGGGGACTCAGGTGTTTCACGAGAGACATGACTCTTCTTGGGATCTTTCAATTCGATGACATGTGATTGAGTCATGTTCTTTGCAAGATGTTCCTGGCTCTCTATAGAGACATGCACATGCTTCTGTGGATACTGCATGGGAGATTTAGCGAGCATAGCATAGCAACATGCTTCTGTGGATACTTCATGGGAGATTTTGGCAAGCATAGCAGCATGGCATATGTGGAGATCTAGATGTATAGAGGATTTGGCTGGTTCCCAGTTCCACCAAGCTCACACATCGGCTAGTATTTGGACAAACTTTCACGAGCAGCCTCTACTAGGAGGAATGTTTTTTTGAGGGAGTGGAGAAGCTTCCCTTTCTTCTCAGAAACTCCCATAGGGTATCAACCTCAACCTTGGTTATTTTTCAGCTCTTTCACCACAGAAGCTTGATTTTATATTTTGTTCTTTCATGCATTGCATGATATACTTCTCCCTTGAGCCTTGCTCTTCGAGTTTCATTCATACTTAAACGAAGTTTCTTTTTTGCTCCACACCACACTTTTTGCTCGCATACATAGGTCCCACTTCTAGATCCTAGGCTAGGGTATGGATGCTTGCATCCCTGCCCTAGGACCTCTCGAGCACCTCGTTGACATGGACAAGATTTCTTTCAGGTGGCTTTGAACTCCTGGAGCTACGAGCATTTTCTTCAATTCCATCCCTTTAGCACTTAGTTCCAGGAAAATTTTCATCAAGCCCTTCTCTCTTGGATTTGACCTAGAAGAGGAGGTTCATCGTATTTCTAGGTCAGCCCTAGGTGTACCATCGGCTCCTTGCCATGATTGCAGCTACTTTTGGAGTGGTCACTGAGATCCCCCCCCCTTGGATCACTCTCTTTAGCAGTAGAGGCAATCAGATCTGATCGGATTCCTAGAGTTAGGGTCATTGTCTCTAAACCTAACATTTTTTATGATCATATCATGCTCAAGCATCTAGATAGCTCTCTTATTTTGTAGAGAGTTGAGACCAGGGTCCTAGGACATTTTGCTAGAGATTTCCCAAAGAGAAAGAAAGACATAGCAAATCCACCGCCGGCGTTGCAGCCCTTCGTCGTACACATCAGAGTATTTCTTCGGCACCGCCTCGTTGTCCAACTCTAGCTATATATCTTGGACCGGTAACACCTCGTTGGTAGAGTTAGGATCCGTCCATCACACTTAGATCAAGAGAGGACCTCTCGCATCCCAGACCCTGCACCTATGGGGCTTCTAACATTTTGGTTCTAGTCGCGACTACTTAGACTATGGCCAGTGTAGGTTTATCCACTGCAGGTTCCAGTTACATCTACTGCTCTTCCACCACCTACAAATCAAGAGGGACCCTTTCTTGTCCTAGACCTTGCCCTCGGGTTCTGATTTTGGTCGTGACTAGTGATGCTCCCATCTATTTTCAAATTGCGGCCAGACTTTTTCCGAATCCAGTAGGGCCAGCGTAAAATATCCTTGCACACAAGAACTCTTTTCCTACCTTGGAGGCTTTTCGAGAAGTATATAGCCTCTACTTCTCATGAGGTAATTATTGGTATTCCTTTGACAAGGTGTATCCTTCTTTAGGCATGGGGACTCTGTCCCATTTTCCTCCTCTTTCTAGATCTTATGGCAGGAGGTCTCTTTCTAGGAGAGGATTTTTGCCACTAGGTTGGATAAGGCATTCCACCTTGCTTCCTCCCACCGGTGAGGATTGCCAACTGGAATATATAGGACCTTGGTGGTGTGCCTCATCACTACTGCAGGCAAATGATTTGTAATCAACTCCACCCAGGTGTCACTGGGGGATCTATTGACATTCCTTTTATTTGAGAATACAAATTAGATGCTAGAGATAGTGCAAAGTTAGGTACATTTCTTTTTTGCCACACTTTTTGGTTGCCTACTTTGGGCACTAGGGGAGGAACTTGTATTTCAGCTTCCATTCCTTTTCTTCCCTTAGTAGTTGGACATGGCCCCTCTAGAGCATAGTGGATCATTCTTTTGATTGGGGGACGTAAGTGTTGGAGGTGGTTGTCTTCACCCTTTGTTTGAGGCATGTAGAGCATGGTTAATGGGAGGCGCCGCGTGCATTTTTAGTTTTATTTGCAAAAAAGACTTCCATTAAGTATGAATAAAACCCACAAGAGCAACAAGCTCAAGGCGGTAATACATCATGCCATGCATGAAAATACTCCTCAAGAAGAGGTACAAAATAACCAAGGTTGAGGCTGAAAATGGCAGGCGTCGCGTGCTCTTTTTTTTTGGGTGCAAAAAAGTAGTTCTATTAAGTACAAAAGAAAACCGCACAAGCAAGCTCAATGCGGGAGTACATCATGCCATGCATGAGAGAAATCAAAGCTAAAAAAGAGCTAGCAAATAATCAAGGTTGAGGCTGAAAATTTCATGTCAACCCTAAAGCAAAGAAGAAAGGAGATCCCCTCCATACTTTGAAAAAAGTGTTCCTCCCATTAGAGGCTGCTCTCAATGACCCTTGCATACTTGCCTAGATGTATAGTATCAATCCAAATACTGGCCAATGTTTGAGAGGGGTGAACCAAGGATCCATCCAATGCCTTTGTACATCTGGCTCTCCAAATATGCCATGCTGCAATACTGGCCAGAATCTCCCAGGAGTGTCTACAGAAGCACGTGCAGCTATATGAAAGGAGTGAATGTGGAGAGAACATGACTCTACTACGTGTTGCCGACAAACATAAAAATCCCCATCTGAATCATGTCCCTCAAAGAAGACCTGAGGCCCCATAAGAGATAGCCAAGCAACTGAGCCCTAGGTCATGAAGAAGGGTGATGTAAGGAAAGTGCATAAGATCCTAGCAACACCCTGCTAGATCGTCCTCACCTATCTGCACCCCCAAAGGCAATGCTGACTGACTCAATTGAAGAATGGCAACAAGGACATATAGGGTCATTGGACCTCAACAAGTTCACTGCAATTCCTCCGTGAATAGAAAGCCAAAAGAATAGAGTGTTTTTTCTAGTCCTGAGGGATTTTGAGAGTCTCCTCCAAAAGATTTTTTACACATCTGTGCTGAAATGTGAAAGCTGTCCCAATGAGGAGTTCTAGAGGGCCTCCAACCTCTACAACTAAGCTGAAATCTCCTAGCATTTCTAACCGTATAACAAAAGAAGGGGATTCTCTTCTCTCAGTGCCCTTCATCAATCCACTCCCACTCCCCAGGATGCGGAACACGTGTACTAGTGGGAATTAATCCCATGTACAAATGTGTGCCCTTAGGGGACCTTGGGTATATTGGACATTGAAGCCCTCTCTCTCATATCCCTCTCGGGACTGTTTGGAAGGAGAGAGGCTCCAACCTGGCTATGGGGCAGGATTGGGACCCGCACCCGAGGCTAACACATGGCACCTTATGTGTGCCAACATGGTATTAGAGTAGGTACCATACCTATAGGGACTGTGGGATTGTGTGGCGTTGTCATCGCATGAGTGACACATGGTGATTGCGCGGGCGATTCTAGCAGCGAATTGTCGCAATCCGTGCAGCAACTTTCAAAAGTGCGACATGATTCAAGTTTACTATGATGGCGGTGGCTTCCTTAATTACTCTGACTCTGAGTCCCTGTGGGCTTTGGTAGCTACCCATGGCATTTGGTGGCAGCTGGTCTTTGTGATTGGCCCGGTCTTGTATTTGTTGTGGGTTAGATTTGGCCAGTGTCACAATGTTTATTCACCTCAGGGTTTGTCCACAAGGATGTGTTGGAGGTGGTGGCCTTCAACCCTCGTTTGAGATATGTGGAGCATGGTCCCATGGTTTTTTTGTGTGTGGCAAATATAGACTTCCATTAATTCTGAATAAAGCCCGCTAGAGTAGGATCAATGCAATAATACAACATGGCATGCATGAAAAAAAAAAATCTCGAAAAGAGATACAAAAAAATAACCAAGGTTGAGGCTGAAAATACCATCTCAACCCTGTGGAAGACTCAGACAAGAAGGGAGAGTCCCTCTATTCCCTGAGGAAAGCAGCCCTCCTAGTAGAAGTTGCTCGAGAGGACCCCTGCTTGCCAGTCCAAATGGCCATCGGTGTGTGTATAGTCTCTGTCCACATACTAGCCATGGTCTAAGAGGGGTGAACTTGGAATTCATCCAATGCCTTTGTGAACTTGGCTCCCCATATATGCCACGCTGATATACTCGCTAGTATCTCCTAATAAGAGTCCCCTGAGGTATACACATCCTTGAAGGGTGATGCAGGAACATTGTCCAGAGAACATGGTGTGTCGTCTGAGAGCTATAGCCCATGATGAGTTATGCCTCTCAAAGAAGACCTGAGGCCCCAGGAAAGTGAAGAAATTGAGCCTCGGATCATGAAGAAGGGGAAATGTGCAAAAGAACTAAAAATCCTGGCAACCCCCTTCCATATAACCTGTGCCTGCTGTCTACAATCCCATAAACAATGCTGAATAGTCTCCAAAGCAGCATGACAAGTGGGACAAGTAGGATCAGCTGGATCTCCACATGTTCACTGCAATCCTACCATGAATAGAAAGCCAAAAAAAGAGAGTGATTTTGTTGGAATATGAAGCCAAAGTGAGTCAAAAATGAGTGTACTAGTGGTTTTATAGTCTAGTGAGTCCTAGACATGCCACGTGTCATATTGGGAGATATCCCATAGACATTGTGACTTTCTAGAGTCTAGTAGCACACTATATATTGTTGTACTTGTCTATTATCCAATATATCAGTCAACATCAAGCTATCAATACATTGTGAGTATTTTGGTTATTGCCTTGCACTTGTACTTTCCTTCCTTTCCATTTTGCATTTCATTATGCTTTCCATATTTCCATTCCGTTCCTAGCTAGCTAACCATGTCTCTTCATATGGTATCAGAGCCTTCCTTCCTAGCCCTTGCCTTCCTCCTTGCTTCTCCATGAGGTAGAGGGTGGCCGGAAAGACAAGCTGCCCTCTCTTCTCTTGGAGGAGCTCCCCTTCCCTACTCCTCTCCATTGAAGGCTTCATCAGCATTGGGATTCTCCTCCAACATCGTCTTCTCCAACTTGAGCTTCTGCCACCTCTCTTCCCTTTCCTTGGTGAGCTCTTCTTCTTCCTTCAGCTACAAAGACGTCCTGGAGTGGTGTTGTTTCTGTTGCTCTTTCTGTGACCTTCGGACGATGTGACGCTTCTATCTGGATCTGGAAGCAGAATCACGACTTTGTGTCTTCAGGAAAGTTATAGAGGACCTTGAGTACTACAATTTTTGTTTTTACATCATTGCAATCTGAGTTTTCTATGAAAAGATATAGCTCCTGCAAAAAGTGACGAAAATTATTCCTGTGTGCGGATTTTGTTCTTGAGTTCACGGGATGATAGTTTCCAGCCTACTGTGACTATCTTGATCTCCACCTCCATCTTTTTCTGCTCCAGTTGGTGCCCACGAAGCTAAGCTGTAGCTGCCCACGCAGCTTCTCCTGCTGCCCACGTAGCTATCCTCTGTGCTCGTCATCTAGCTGCCCATGCTGCTTCTAGCTGCCCACGCAGCTGCTCCTGCTGCTCTCGCTTCTCTATTGCCCATGAAGTTCTATCTTCTCGCCATTCGAGCTGTCACATTGCACACCTCATCCGCCTTCTATAACGGTGTGTAGACTCCACACTAATTTGCAGCAAGAAGATAAAGAAAAATGATCTTGATGTGAGGTATGGTTACTTCCCAGCTTCTCCGATTACTTCTCTGATTGCCCGTGGTGCTAGGCAAGCACATTGAGTGACTCTGCTAGTCCTTGTGTCACCTCTGGCCTCGATTTTTAGGTGACTCTCCATCTTGTATCTTGAGAGTCATTCCATGACTGCTCCATGTAGCTACCCCATGGACTTCACAACACATATTTTTTGGCATCCATGCCTAGTGCTTCATCGACATCGTCATCGACTCGCAGGGATGTGCACTATGTGCAGTGGCTACTTGGAGGACATCTCTTACTCCTAAGAGATCTATTTTTATTATTCCTAAGGGATGTATTTTGGGGTCCTCTGTCTTGGGTAGTCCCCCTAAAATGATATGTATTGAGTGTTTGGTTGTCATTGAGTCTAAACGTCCTCTGCCTTGGATAGTCCTCCTAAAAAGATGTATTGGTTTTCCTATTTTGGTGTGTGGCTTCCTAACATGTCCTATTATGAAGCCAAGGGGGGATGTACTGTGGGAGCCATGTATTGGCTTTGATAGGTTTAGATGTATTGTGGGAGCCATGTATTGGCTTTGATAGGTCTCGTTATCAGGCTTGGCCGAGTTCCAGGATGTTTATGTATTCCTAGACCTATGAGCTGGTCATGTAGCCATGCTATAACGTGAGCCTCTAAGCATGTTGAGTCTCAAGCCATGAGAGTGCTTGGATCAACCTCTGAACACGCTCAGACTTTAGCCTTTGAGTTACATAGGGTGCACAATGTGATGACCATCATTGTCATGTTCTGTTCTTGGTTCCATTCCAGTAGTCCCTCACCTTAGACCGTCATTGTCATGTTCTGTTCTTGGTTCCATTCCAGTAGTCTCTCACCTTGCCTTCATGGGGGGGGGGGGTGTTGGAATATGAAGCCAAAGTGAGTAAAAAATGAGTATACTAGTGGTTTTATAGTGTAGTGAGTCCTAGACATGTCACGTGTTATATTGGGAGATATCCCATAGACATTGTGACTTTCTAGAGTCTAGTGGCACACTATATATTGTTATACTTGTCTATTATCCAATATATCAGTCAACATCAAGCTATCAATACATTGTGAGTATTTTGGTTATTGCCTTGCACTTGTACTTTCCTTCCTTTCCATTTTTCCTTTCATTATGCTTTTCATATTTCCATTCCGTTCCTAGCTAGCTACCATGTCTCTTCAGATTTTTCTATTCCCATGGGATTTCCATAGTCTCCTCCAAAAACTTTTTTGCAAATCAGCAGAAATGTGAAATGCATCCCAATGAAGATCTCTGGAGGATTTCTAATCTTTGTAGCTCAGCTGAAATATCATGGTATTATGAACCATGTAACGAAAGAAGGGGAGGCTCCTCTCTCAGTGCCCTTCATCAATCCACTCCCACTCTTCTGGGTCCCATTGCATGAACTTTACTGGTACACCTCCATAAAGCCATAATCTCCAAAATCCCAAGAAAATGAGAAGAGGGTCTGGATCCAGGTACCATTGAAGGTCGAAACACATCTCCACGTAGCCTACAATCTTGACTGGCTGAAATGCTCTCTCTAGCAAGATATGACCTGAAGATCTAGACATCCTACCTCGCGAAAGCACATAAAAAACTAAGGCATCCTCCTGTGCATCTCAAACTGCAATAACCTAAAGTGGAATGCCCATGCTAGAGAATGCGGCCATACAAGTGAAGCAAGTTATAGGCATGTCATCTGTCTCCATCCAATCCACTGGTAAGGCTGCATCAACTTGCTGAATCAAGCCTGCACTCCCTCTAAGATGACTAATCATCTTGGCTTTCCTATCCTTTGGAAGCTTTTGAAAGCTTTCCAGGCACCCATAGTGTCCCCTCTCCCAACTAGACCAACTGCATGTAATGGGAGGCACTCAGTGGTCTACCATGCTAATCCAAAATGCTATCAGAGTGGCTGCCTGTCAATCTCTTCGTGAGACGAAGGGGGAACCCTCTGAAGAGTAATCCTGAAGCTGAACCATGCTTTCAGGATAGTTGCCATCGGAGGGGAGGAAAGAGATCTGAGATGGGCTGTAATGGAGATCCATCTGGTACTATCCATCTAGTCTCCTCCTGAAGACGGCGGTGTGCATGATTGTATGCTGCGAATAAAAAAATCCTGCCATGACTCCAATATAGGCACAATTCCCCTCACAACCATCTTGCAGAGCACGGCCCTCCACTACAAATCTAGATGTTGAGACCCTTTTATGAAGTGGGGAGAATGAAAGTCTCCCAAGCTTGTACGGCGACACCCAGTGGAGTCTTGTTCCCTCCAGGATGTTTCCTTCACTCCTTTTAGAGCTACTCATGCCTCAATAGACACGTCTTGGGAGATTATGGCTAGCATTGCAGCTTGGCATATTTGGAGAGCCAGGTGTACAGAGGCGATGGAGGGTATCCAAGTTCACCCTTGCTATGGCTAGTATTTGGACCGACACAGTACACACTTTGATGGCCATATGGGCAAGTATGCAAGGATCCTCCAGAGCAGCCAGTGCCTGGAGGGTTACTTTTTTTAGAGTTTGGAGAGGATCTTCTTTCTTCTCTAAGTCTCCCTCAGGGTTGAGGTGGCATTTTCAGCCTCCGCCTTGGTTTTTTATTAGCTCTTTTGAGCTGTTTTTTCCCCTCATGCATAGCATGATGTACTCCCGCATTTGAGCTTGCTCTCATGGTTTTCATTCATACCTGAAGTAATTTTCTCGAAAAAAAAAGAAAAAAGTCTCCCAAGCAACTATGGCTGTAACATCCTCTCTGTCATCAAGTTCAGTCCATATAAAATTCCTTATCGGCCTCTTAAGCTGAGTGATGCAATCCCTTGAATGGCCAGCAAGAGCACACAAACCATGCCATGGCAAAGAGGACCTGGTCGACTTCGACTATGCTTGAGAGGCAAGGTCAAGCTTTGTAGAGCCCCAAAATAGCAGCTTTCTCCTTATACTCTCCAACACGGAGCAAACTGTTGTGTCAAGAGATGCCCAAGCCAACAACCTGGCCTCCAAGCTATCTAATAGAAACATCCCTCTCAATCCAAGTAAAACCAGTGTCACTTCCCTAGACCAGATTGTCTCCGTCTTACTGATCCAAAAGCCCTACGTGGCATTAAAAAAAACAGCAGTGTCATCTACCAGCTCGCTATCCAAAAGCTCAACTTCCCGCCTCAAAGGTAGCCTCATCCCAAAAAGAGCTCTCAAATAACACATCCTTTTGCAGTTGCAGCAGCAACTCATCTTTTGGAGAAATACACATTCTGGCGGCGGCCGGTGAAAGTGGCAAGGATTAACAGAATGGGTCCCCACCATTCCATTATTTTCCAAGGTGCCTGTGTGCGAAGAGGATGGTGGAGCTCTCAAACACCACATGCATTTTCATCTGCAGCAGCAACTCATCTTTTGAAAAAATAGACATTCTGGCAGCCAGTGGTGGAAGTGGCAAGGATTAATGGAATGTGTCCCCATTTGTGAGTGGTTATCCAAGGGCATATCCTCTTGTTTTTATATTGTGCCCTTCATTGGGAGTTGTATTTTCCTTGGTGTCTGTATTACTAAGAATTTTATTAATAGAAGTTTTTCTTATGTGGAAAAATTCAAAATAAATAAACAAACAAACAAACAAACAGATGTATGTATATATATATATATTTATAGAGAGAGAGAGAGAGAGAGAGAGAGAGAGAGAGAGAGAGAGATGTATACACAATGGTAGATATTTTTCTTTTCTTTAATGGTATGATAATTGTGATTATCTCCCTTAACTATGGCCTAGGTACGAGGCAGATGCAGAATCTGTTCTTACTGTCTTGGCACTGCAACCTTTATTAGAGGGATCATCCGGGAAACTTGTAGTAGAGGTTTATCTTTTCTCCATACAATCTAAGACTCATGAGATGCACATTATGCTTTGTTATTTTCTTATGAGAAGGTAAATTCTTGCAATTACTTCCCTTCCTATTCTTACGTGGAGTCTCTATAGTGGTTTTAAATGAAAGAAAGTGTACTACATCTCAAAAAATGCAAGAAGGGATGAGAAGACAAAAGCTGCTCCCGAGTACTAAAATTACTACAGGATGAAAAGAGGTGCCGTGCGAAAACTCACAAAAAATACAGCATAGATGGGTATCAACTGTCAGGAATATCCCAAAAAGTCCAATGACGAGGGGCAAACATGCTTTGAGATGGATAAATGTATCCGGGCAAAGAATTGTGGCATGAACTACAAAATGGAAATCCTATTGGAGAGCTCTAACTGAAGCTCCCTTGACCTGCTAGACGTTTTGCCTCCATCTCCAATTCTCCTACTCATATTTCCCTTTCTTGCATATGTTCTTTCCTTACCTCCACCCCCTCCAGATCCTTTTTCCCCAATTCACAAGGCGTGTTTGCAGCCATTGGGCAGCCTCGAAGCACCCATAAGTCTTCATTCATTCAACGAACCTGAGGGGGACGTTTTTCCCTATTCACGGAGCTCTCCTTTCCCTTGGTCTATTCCTAGAGCCTTGTAGGTTGTTGGAATATGAAGCCAAAGTGAGTAAAAAATGAGTGTACTAGTGGTTTTATAGTCTAGTGAGTCCTAGACATGCCACGTGTCATATTGGGAGATATCCCATAAACATTGTGACTTTCTAGAGTGTAGTGGCATACTATATATTGTTGTACTTGTCTATTGTCTAATATATCAGTCAACATCAAGCTATCAATACATTGTGAGTATTTTGGTTATTGCCTTGCACTTGTACTTTCCATTTTGCCTTTCATTATGCTTTCCATATTTCCATTCCGTTCCTAGCTAGCTACCATGTCTCTTCATATGGTATCAAAGCCTTCCTTCCTAGCCCTTCCCTTCCTCCTTGCTTCTCCATGAGGTAGAGGGTGGCTGGAAAGAGAAGCTGCCCTCTCTTCTCTTGGAGGAGCTTCCCTTCCCTACTCTCCATTGCAGGCTTCATCAACATTGGGATTCTCCTCCAACGTTGTCTTCTCCAACTTGAGCTTCTACCACCTCTCTTTCTTCTCCTTGGTGAGCTCTTCTCCTTCCTTTAGCTACAAAGATGTCCTGGAGTTCTGTTTCTGTTGCTCTCTCTGTGACCTGTGGATGATGTAACGATTCTATCTGGATCTAGAAGCAGAATCACAGCTTTGTGTCTCGAGCAAAGTTGTAAAGGACCTTGAGTACTACAAATTTCGTTTTTACATCATTGCAATCCGAGTTCTCTGTGAAAAGTTACAGCCCTTGCAAGAAGTGACGAATTTTATTTCTGCGCGCGAATTTTGCCCGCCATTTGCTTCTTCTACCCGACATTCTCTTGGAGCTGCTGCCCGTAAGTTGGTGCCCATATTCTGCCCGTCATTCTCTTGCAGCTTCTGTCCTTCTACTTCTTATCTGCCCGTCACTTGATGTGAGCTCTTGACATTACATTGCGGTGACTCCTTCACATGACTACTCCAAACTTTGGTGAAGACTTCCCGAGCTAAATGTGAGTTCTCCAATACTACTCTGACACACTCCACTACAGTGATCTCTCTTATTAGTGCATTACATCGAGCTTGATGTAGACCACTCTACATCAACAAGTGACTTCTTCAACATTGCTTATTCGATCGGTGCCTTAGGTACTTCGCATTGATTGACTTCCCAATTGGTCGTGGTACCCGAGGCTTCTACTTCGACATTGGTGACTCTTCTTCCTGCATTTTGAGATTCATCATGTAATTTCTCCATGTAGCTATACATGGCCTTCACCGACACATTTTTTGGGGCATTTTTGTCTAGCGCTTCATCGACATCGTCATCGACTCGTAGGGATGTGCACACATGTGCATTAGCTACTTGGAGGACATCTCTTTCACAAAGAGATATTTATATTTTTTTCTACACGCTTGATGTATTTTGGGGTCCTCTGCTCTGGGTAGTCCCCCTAAAATGATATGTATTGAGTGTTTGGTTTTCATCGAGTCTAAAGGTCCTCTGCCTTGGATAGTCTTTCTAAAAAGATGTATTGGTTTTCCTATTTTGGTGTGTGGCTTCCTAACATGTCCTGTTATGAAGCCAAGGGGGGATGTACTATGGGAGCCATATGTATTGGCTTTGATAGGTTTAGAGGGGGATGTATTGTGGGAGCCATGTATTGGCTTTGATAGGTCTATTTGTTTATCAGGCCTGGCCAAGTTCCAGGATGTTGGTGTATTCCTAGACCTATGAGCTGGTCATGTAGCCATGCTATAACGTGATCCTCTGAGCATGTTGAGTCTCAAGCCATGAGAGTGCTTGGATCAACCTCTGAACACACTCAGACTTTAGCCTCTGAGTTACATAGGGTGCACAGTTTGATGATCGTCATTGTCATGTTCTGTTCTTGGTTTCATTCCAATAGTGCCTCACCTTAGACCGTCATTGTCATGTTTTGTTCTTGGTTCCATTCCAGTAGTCTCTCACCTTGCCTTCATGGCAGGGTGTTGGAATATGAAGCCAAAGTGAGTAAAAAATGAGTGTGCTAGTGGTTTTATAGTCTAGTGAGTCCTAGACATGCCACGTGTCATATTGGGAGATATCCCATAGACATTGTGACTTTCTAGAGTGTAGTGGCATACTATATATTGTTGTACTTGTCTATTGTCTAATATATTAGTCAATTTCAAGCTATCAATACATTGTGAGTATTTTGGTTATTACCTTGCACTTGTACTTCCTTTCCATTTTGCTTTTCATATTTCCATTCCGTTCCTAGCTAGCTACCATGTCTCTTCATAGGTGTGTCTTTGGTTTGTCTCATTACCTGAGGTCCTTTGTGTCCTTTATTTTCTGTTCTTAGGCTTGGCGCCTCTAGAAGCCTCCCTCACCTTGAGAGATCTTCAGCCCCCATCCTATTTCTTGCCTTTCTCACTCATTATGTCTCCTCTTCTCTTCTTTTTTCCTTTAATCTTAGCCCTTCCCTTCACTCTTGCTTTCAGACCCCTTTCTTTCAAGCCCCTCCAAACCCTCCACACTCTCTCTCACTTTGTAAACCCCTTCTTTCTTTCCTTTCCCCCTGTCCGTTTTCTTCACACAGCCATTGGATTTACGGAATTTGCTTTAAATTGGGAAAAGGCTTTCCAGAAGGTGATTGAGAGGTATGGCCAAAGGAGCTTACGTGGAAATATCCTTTTTTTTCTTTAAAAAATACAACTTCTATCAAGTATGACCGAAATACATAGAGTCAAGACAAAATTTTGTGAGAACCAATTTGAAGAAAAGCATGTAGAAAAGAAATGAGGCTGTCATAACCAATTCGGAGAGTGGAAGTTCTATGAAGGCCCTGTGGTTGTATAAATGAAGAATAAACAATGATACACAGGAGTGGGAAGAGCCTTGAAAATTGACCCAAGTGGCCATGAGGATGTGTACAATATCCTACCAGATCTATCCTAACAAATCATTGAGAGTGGCTATAAGAAAAACACGAGTCCGATGAAGGGGGGAAAGGGCCTAATTTAGGGGTACTTTAGTGAGATTCAGAGGGGATCATGGAGGAGACTATGTAAGTCCAAACCCACTATTCTTGGTGAGAAGAATATTTTATTGCTGTGAAATAATTACATTCATAGGTACTCCAAAAGCGGAGTAACTACTACTCAACCAAAAATCTCAGTATAAGCCATACATACATCATGGTCAATCAAATGAGTTTGAAAGCAATCATAAAACGATTGCCACAGAGATCGTCTTTGAAAAAAACAAAAGATGGAAAAGTAGGATCACCAAAGACTCTATGATTTCTGTCCATCCATAGAGTCCAAAGTGCCCAGTAGCGCACCCAAACAAAAAATAAATCAAAACCTTGTCTAGCTGGATGAAAACCAAATAACCAAAAGAACCTGCCAAAAGTAACAGTAGGCAATCTCGCCCGAAACCCTTGATGAATGAGAGCGAGGAAATCACAAGTATGTGGACAATGCTAGAAAATGTGAGGCACAGATTCAGCAAAATATAGACATCGGTGGCAAACAGCCGAGACAATATGTCTATGCGCGAGTAACTGCCCAGATGGAAAAATGCCAAGTAGGACTCGCCAAAGGAAAACCTGTTGCCGAAGAGGGACTTTATAATGCCAAAGGAGACGCAGCCGCTTTTTCCACCACTTTGATGTGCGATCCATATGCCAAACAGAATTGGCTCTGTCAGAAACCCAAGACGGAGGTAACAATACTTTATACAGAGAAGGCACTGTTGGGCACGGATTTGGACCTCTCTCTCGGATTATGGAGTATGAGGATCAGTATTGCTTAGCGTTGTTCATCAGGGAGATCACCAGATACAGAGAGAGATTCCTCAGAGAGCACCGTCGCATCCCTGCCAGAGACCTGGTTATTCATGAGGAGCAGGACGAGGCGCAGGACCATGAGCACAGAGATAGCCCATCTTGCCAGAGAGCACCGATGGTTCCACCCCGAGGATGTACATATGACATGATCCGGCAGCACCGCAGGATGATCTTACACAGAGGCCGTACCCGCCGCTTTATTTCTAGACGACGGAGGATGATGGCAGATTTTCGGAGGAGATTGCTCCATGGAGACTTGGCACCGCCAGCAGCCCATTTGACACTTGCCCAGATCTTCACACTCATGGCAGGAGGCATGGTCGATGGCCATGACTTCCATCATTTCTTTGGATCACAGACCCCTTAGGGAAGACGATGTTCCTCATATTCCATATTTTACATTTTGTATCTAGGCAATTTTGGTACTCTATTTCATTTCATTTTGTATCTAGGATTTTTGTAGCCATTTTTGGCATCTTAGCGGTATTACGATGAGGCCACCTAGTTGGCGCATCGTTGATGATGTATTTTCCTTTCGGATGATTTTGTGTCCCATAGGCCATGTATGGCCTTCCGTGGACCTTTAATAAAATTTCTTTCTTTCTTTCTTTCTCTCTCTCTCTCTCTCTCTCTCTCTCAGAGTGTTTCAGCTACCTCATCTCCTTCCTTCTTCCCCCCCCTCCCCTCTCTCTCTCTCTCTCTCTCTCTCTCTCTCTCACTATCTCTCTCTCACCCTTCTGCTCTTTTTATCCCCTTCCTCTAATATACCCATATCACTTTTTCTACATTGGTGTCAAAGCCCTTTCTTGGGCACTCGTCACCTTCCATCCTTTGTCGCTGTGCAATTATCCCTTGAGTTATTTATTGTGAGCAATGCAAAAGGTGTTATTTTAGCCATACTTCAAGCGACTATTATAGTTTAACATAGGCTGTTTGACTTAGACCTGACAAGAAATGCAAGTAAAACAGCCAAGCCCACAATGGAACGCTTCAACAAAGGCAGTGCAAGACAACAAACGCAACCAGCAGCAGCTATTCAAAAAGCTTCTACAGTTGTGATAGAAATAAACTTGACATTGAATCTAGGAGGGAGAGTGAGTGCATTTTGTATTCCATCTGGTAGCAGCCTGTCTAGTATCAGATTGAAGAAAGGGTAATTGATAGCCTCCGTTGCATGCCACCAACAACTACATCAAATGATCGCCCGTCGCCGACGATTGAACCAAAATGCCCATCGAATATCCAACTTGCTAAGCAACTTGTAGTAAGGCAAAGCAATGGACCAAGCTGCTAGACGAACAAATCCTGCTTTCTGTTGCCTCGCCATGTTGCCATCTGTAGAGATATATACAATGATATGGTGGTGTAGGATAGACTAGGACTTAGTCTATTTTAGAGTTTTTGTGTGCTCTAGTACTTGGACTATATATACCAACAAGTACTTGTACTTCATTTGGTTGAACATTTCAGTTGGAGTTCACTTCTTGTTCTCTTGTGTTCGCAAATCTTCTCCACTCCAGTCCTGTCACTTGGTTCCTCGTTCTCCCATGTGCTCCTGTTGCACTTCGGTCATGGAGAAGAAGTTAGTTCTTGCTGGTTGACTTCTCTTTTGGTTGTCCTGAGCTCCCACAAGCTTCGCGCGATCTTGAGTTTCAGTTTTGTTGTGAGATTTTGCACTAGAAAGCACTGATTAGCTGGGCAACTTCGTTTTGCATCATCGCGCACACATTTTTTTCAGTCAATTTTGGATACCTGAAGTTCTGTAGCTGCCTCATGGAGGAATTCTGATCAATTGTACCAGGGCTTTACCCCCCTTTCGGAGCTGTTCGTGCTCTCATAATTTCATTCTGAGAAATAGATCAGAAGATACCAGAAATATCATTTATGTTTTGCTGATTTCCGTACATTTCACTTGCAAACAGCTCTATACACTGCCTCGCCATCCGTACTGCCATCCGCACCCATACACCTTGACATTGATGTGCCACAATCATGATGAAAAAGATTGTTTTCGCATCAAACCATGTGGAATATGTGGAAAGAACGGCCACTCTGAAAGGAATTGTTTCTCCAACAAAGGAGGTGCCCAAAGCACAAGCATTTTTGGTGGAAGACAAGGATTATGTCTTCTAGTCTCTACATTCTATTTCTAGGGTGCCCTGCCCGGATCATGTTTCCAGAAAGGACTTTGTAAACCTTTTGCAACCATTATGAGTAAGCAAAGATATCTTATTTTCTTGTCAGTGTGAACGTCTCATAGGTATCTATGATGTTTTGAGGTAGTCTTGGTATATCCCATATTATGTACCTACCCAAGGATGTCCTATTGCATGAGAGACATAGAGCCTTGGATTTATCCTTGTCCAGAAAAAACTGGCATGAGATACCATGAGCCTATTATATATATCCTTGACAGTATGAGGCATTTCCTTGAGGGGGTATTTTTTGGGAATATCAAGGAACTGCCTCTTCTATAGGCACCTAGATTGCTAGTTTTGTAGTAGTTTGTGTGTGTTGCCATGTGGCACTTTTCTATTATCCCATATAGTTGGGTGACTTTGTATCTCTTGTACTTCACTCTATATAAGTGAAGTCTCTATCAATGGAAAGTATTCTAGCAAGCTCTCAAGCCTATCTATGAGTACAAGCTTCCATCTTGTAACCTAATTGTGCTTGCGTCTATGACTGAGTAGTTTAGCTTCTTCATCATGTCTTTCTTTGTCTTTGTGCCTCCGTAGCTTTGTCTTAGTTTATCATAGCTGCTCTTGCTTCCTAGCTTAGCTTAGCTGTAGTGACCTAATTCCAACATAACCTGAAGTGGATTGCCCATGCTAGAGAATGCGACCATCCAAGTGGAGCAAGTGATAGGCATGTCATCTGTCTCCATCCAATCCACGGGTAAGGATGCATTGATTTGCATAATTCTGCCTACACTCCTTCTGAGATGACTAGCCATTTGAGCTTTCCTATTCTCTAGAAGATTTTTGAAAGATTTCGAGGCACCCACAGTGGAGGCAGGTCCCCTCTCCCAACTAGAGAAATGCATGTAATGGGTGAAGGTACATGGTGGAGAGGGAGAGAGAGTAGGCTAGGGAGAGAGATAGTGATACTCAAAGAGAGACATAATCAAATGGAAATGAAATGACTAGAGCAATGACCAAAATGAAAGTACTCATATGTAGACCAAAGAGCTTGTAGCTTGATACTTGATTGATTTGATACTTGATTTGATTGATTTGATATTAGACAAGTACAGCTCTTATATAGAGCGCACACACACATATGAACACCAATGCATATGGAATAACTCCCAATGTGACATGTGGCATCCATAGAACACACCAAAGTGACTCATCTTAACTCCATTTCGTAATACCCTTCCATGGAGGAAAGGTGAGTGACTACTGGAATGGAACCAAGGATAGAACATGACAATGACGGTATCTACTGCTCTGTGTAATGTCTGAACTAGACATGACTTTCGTGCTAACTCTGAGGATGAAGTCTGAGCATGGTTCATAGGTTGGACTAAGCACTCACATGGCTTTACGTTGGATGGACAAAAGCAGTAGAGCCTAATCCGCCTTCACAGCCACCCTCATCCACGTTTAAAACACCCGAACAACACAATTACAAGGCAAAAGGCATTCATTCAACATCATTGTCTCTACACACCTTTATATACATACTCATACTCTGGCCACATTTCCCCGGAAGCCAGACAACCTCAAAAAAAACCCAGTGAACTACACAGCCCAACACAAGCTCCTACTGACTAAGCTCAAGCTCTGAGCTCAAGCTCAGGAACATAGACGGCCCATGAACCATAAAACTCCAGAAAATGGCAACTTCAGGATTGCATAACAACCATGCTCACATTTTCTTGACAAAGTCCATGACGAACAACTCCGGATCTCTTTGACCTCGAGTAACTAACTACCTTGTATGCTCAAACTTCCACCCTGTAAGAGAACCCACACCAATAGACACACGAGCACTGCACCTTTGGACTGCAACTACAAGCCTTTTACTACCGATAGTTCCATCGGTATTCTTAAAACTGAGGTGAGCTAAGTTCAAGCATCACAGCTCGCCATCCTCGAGCTCTTAACAGCCAAGGTCTCTACAAGACTCCAATAAGCACTGACTGTACCACAAAGCTCGTCATCACGGAGCACCTGGAATCCATCTATGCCAAGCATGCAGTCGAAATTCCTCATCCCGTCACGTACCTAGACCTTCACGTACCGGTTTTAGCTTCCTACTCACACGACCTTCCACCCATTGGGAACTTCTCTTGCTCACCAGAAATTCACGGAGATAGTTGTAGCGACGACCATCCTCCTGCAAACACTCATCTTTGTGACCCCCGAGCTTCAGAAGCTCTCCCCTTCAACAAAGCTGCCGCCTTCTTGTCGCTCACAGAGCTCTCCTCCTCTATCTCCCCGCCAACCCGTCGAATTCCGCCTCCCCTCATTGCCTCTGAGCTCCCTTCACCTTCTCTGTGAACCCATGATCACCTCTCCAATGCTCCTGCCAGCCCAAGGCCTCTCCGCGTACGTGATTTCCAGCAAGTCTCCCTCTCTCTCATCTGAGATCCTCCGGGTGCCCCACCATATGCTTCCAGGACCATCTCCAGCCGCCTTCTCCATGTACGTGTTTACAATCTAGATCATCACGTAGCCCTTTTCATGCATGCCTTTTTTATTATAGCCACGTCATTTTTGCCTTTTCACCACTCTCTCAATCCTTCCTTCAAACTATACCAAGGCAATTAGTGCGTATACTCCTACCTTAGGCACCACCAACACATGCCAAAAGCGCTTAGCACCATATTGCCCATACTACCACATATGGTGAACACCATCCCGACACAAAGGATCTACAAGACAACCACGACAAAAAAATGCTCATGCCCTCATACAGAAAGGACTCGGGACAACCATAAAGAGTGCATGTCATCCCTCAACAAAACTCCGCCACACTCTGGATACCATGCTCTGAATTTTCTGGTGCACCCACACTGCACTTCATTATCTCCCAGAGTCCCTGTAGAAGTGTCTTCCATCTCAAGACAATATTTCATCAGTGTGGAGTCCGTCATGAGGGTGTCCACAACTCAAAGCCACCACCAACTAGCTATGTACGTAGCTATACACTCACCTATCAACATGCAACAAGTGAAAAACATTTTCATTTTTATCCACACATCTCTAGCAACCCCTTCTCTTCTCCTGTGACATTCATGTCCAGCAGCTAAAAAGAAAAGATCAGCAAATCACCTGGATCAAAAACAAAGTAAGCTTGTACTCTATGCCTCTGCTTTTCTCCTCCCGGATCAAAAGGATAACTCTGAACCCTCCATTGCCAGATATGCATAATCCACCATCCTCCTGGATCAAAAGGAATCAACAACACACCAATTTGATGTAGCCACCAACTCCTTCCATGTACCCACATCCTCACTAAGCCTCCAGGATCCCATAGCTTATCCTGCCAAGATATCACATAACTCCACTGGCTATTAGCCATCACACTTGTATCATGAGTCTTGCTCCTCTTCTCATGAGTCACATCTTTTGAGGTCACTACCTCACACATAGATCTCACAGGCACAACCAGCTCATAATCTGTGATTAGGGACTTCTCAGCAGACCCTATTGCCTCAACCTGGTAAGCTACAAATCTTAACCCATCACATGAATTATCAAGATCACCCAGGAGCAAACAAACATCCTTCCCACCTGAAGAATGTTCAAACATATCAGCACACTCTTTCTTGTCATTGCCAACCACACATGCAAAATCCATGAGGGTATCATCAAGTAAAGCATCTAGCTGATCATCAACCACACTATCACTACCATCCTGCTCAACATGCATACTAGTGTTTACATTCTTTTTCGAAGAGATCAATGTTAACATATCATCCAGTGCATCATCAAGGAAGCAATTCAGCTCATCCTTTGAATCACCATCATCTTGTAAACACTGAATCTTAACCTCATCATTCACATCACATTCCACATGCACACAATCAACACTTGCTGGCCCCACCCAAACTAAGTGTTTTAACTGCAGGTCTTTTACTTTATCAGTAATAGCCACATCAGCTTCATCTCTGTCAGACATGATTGAGCTCTCATCCTCACTGCTTATTTCACCTCTCTCTTCCTCACTTGCTGAATCTGAAGCCTCAGCCTCTTCAGTATGCACAATCACAGTGTCAACCACAAAAAATTCAGCCATCATAGGCACATCATCACATAACACTGGAGCATGATCATCATCTACACACACAGACTTATCCTTAGCTACCTTTAATGGGCTCTCAACATTTCTGCCATCTGTGGCAGCAACCCCATCTCTCGGGCTCTCTTCTGCCACCTCACACAGATCTAGCTGAGCAACACCCTCCTCCATAGCAACTGACAAGCCTCCACTCATAAGTGTAATGATCTCTAGCTCCCTTACATCATCAGGTTCCTTCAACAGTGAAGACAACTGACTCTCTTCCTCTGTCTCACTCAAAAAATCTCTCTCTTCAGGTTCCTCTTCCAATTCCAGCCTACAGCTCATCACATAACCTGGTACTCTCTTTGCACCAACTGAACTTCCTTCTCCTCCATCCATAGCCTCTCTCCTGTTATTTTGACCTCTGCTTCTTCCTACAGTCTCCATCCAATTTTGGCTGAATGTTTTCATCAGCTCCACAGCTTCATGCAAATCCTTTTTCAGGGAATCATCTTGCACAGGAACAGACACCGGCTCTCTCTCTACATATGCCTTGATCATTTCTAGCTTGTTGACCAGGGTTTTAGGCTCCTCTTGCATGCCAAGCTGCTCAGTCTCTTGACTTTCCACTCCTTCTCCCTAGCCACTCTGACTGCATCCTCAAAACTATCAATATTCTTCAGCTCCACCTTCAAACAGAGGGTAGGCTCCAGACCAGCCACAAACCGGTCTCTCTTTATCATCTGCGGGGGTACTTTAGGAATCAAAGCCTCACACCATAGACTCCACAGTCTACCAAACTCTATCAGATACTGATCCACACCCTAACTATCCTTTCGCTGAATTTTGCACAACTCCTTCCATACTTCATTAGGGCTTCTGGATTGTGCAAACCGTGCAAGAAAAGCTGCTCTCACCACTGTATACTCCGGATTTTGCTGCTGAGGATGAGCAGTTCTGAAGGCAGCCACTTGAGTCTGCAACCATGCTTTTGCATCTCCCTGCAAACAATAATTCATGATCTGAAACAAAATCTCAGGGGTTGCCCTATCCTTCATCAGTGCTGTAAATTCCATCTTTTTTAGGAATCTCACTGCATTCTCGTATGGCATCCCCCAAAACTCTGGAAAGTCCTCTGCCATCTCTCCCAGATCTTCAACACTACAACTGACTGCACAGCTTTTAACAGGTTTACAATAACAGGAGGGGTTTTTTAATTCAACTTTAGAAAAAAATCATTTAGTTCATAAGTATGGAGAACAATACCTCTTTCTCCATGACATAGAGGTTATGTTTGGTCTCTAGGAGGATGATCCATGTTTAAAACACCCGAACAACACAATTACAAGGCAAAAGGCATTCATTCAACATCATTGTCTCTACACACCTTTATATACATACTCACACTCTTGCCACATTTCCTCGGAAGCCAGACAACCTCAAAAAAAACCCAGTGAACTACACAGCCCAACACAAGCTCCTACTGACTGAGCTCAAGCTCAGGAACATAGATGGCCCATGAACCATAAAACTCCAAAAAATGGCAACTTCAGGATTGCATAACAACCATGCTCACATTTTCTTGACAAAGTCCATGACGAACAACTCCAGATCTCTTTGACCTCAAGTAACTAAGTGCCTTGTATGCTCAAACTTCCACCCTGTAAGAGAACCCACACCAATAGACACACAAGCACTGCACCTTTGGTGGACTGCAACTACAAGCCTTTTACTACCCATAGTTCCATCGGTATTCTTAAAACTGAGGTGAGCTAAGTTCAAGCATCACAGCTCGCCATCCTCGAGCTCTTAATAGCCAAGGTCTCTACAAGACTCCAATAAGCGCTAACTGTACCACAGAGCTCGTCATCACGGAGCACCTGGAATCCATCTATGCCAAGCATGCAGTCGAAATTCCTCATCCCGTCACGTACGTAGACCTTCATGTACCGGTTTTAGCTTCCTACTCACACGACCTTCCACCCACTGGGAACTTCTCTTGCTCACCAGAAATTCACGGAGATAGTTGTAGCGACGACCATCCTCCTGCAAACACTCATCTTTGTGACCCCTGAGCTTCAGAAGCTCTCCCCTTCAACAGAGCTGCCGCCTTCTTGTCGCTCACAGAGCTCTCCTCCTCTATCTCCCCGCCAACCCGTCGAATTCCGCCTCCCCTCGCTGCCTCTGATCTCCCTTCACCTTCTCTATGAACCCATGATCACCTCTCCAATGCTCCTGCCAGCCCAAGGCCTCTCTGCGTACGTGATTTGCAACAAGTCTCCCTCTCTCTCGTCTGAGATCCTCCGGGTGCCCCACCATATGCTTCCAGGACCATCTCCAGCCGCCTTCTCCATGTACGTGTTTACAATCTAGATCATCACGTAGCCCTTTTCATGCATGCCTTTTTTATTATAGCCACGTCATTTTTGCCTTTTCACCACTCTCTCAATCCTTCCTTCAAACTATACCAAGGCAATTAGTGCGTATACTCCTACCTTAGGCACCACCAACACATGCCAAAAGCGCTTAGCACCATATTGCCCATACTACCACATATGGTGAACACCATCCCGACACAAAGTATCTACAAGACAACCACGACAAAAAAATGCTCATGCCCTCATACAGAAAGGACTCGGGACAACCATGAAGAGTGCAGCGTCGCCAGAGACGGGGTCCCATGGAGGCTAGCATCATGGAGCCGCAGGATTTACTTTTGGTACCGGTACCAGCACAGGATTCCATGCCTACTTCAGCTGCAGGGTCAGCCTGGGAGGTGATTTCCAGCATTACCCTATGGCAGATATGGTGTTCGCGATGTTCTTTTGACCTTGGGGCCCATTTATGCACGGAGGATGACACTCTCGCTTCCATTTGGGCAGAGATTATCTTCACTCTTAGGAGTCAGTGGGAGCGGTGTACAGGCACCTCTTTGGCAGCTCGTGGGAGACTTATATCCTTCATGAGGACATGGGACTGCTCTTTATTTTTTCACTTGACCCCTTTTGGGATGTCGTGGCATTTTAGACCACCTCCATGGCTTTTTTGCCACATTGTTGAGGCTAGGGATGGAGTACTTTCTCTCCCACCTGTTGTATGATTTGTTTTGAATGGAATATATCACTCTTTTATTTAAAACTCCGCCACACTCTGGATACCATACTCTGAATTGTCTGGTGCACCCACACTGCACTTCATTATCTCCTAGAGTCCCTGTAGAAGTGTCTTCCATCTCAAGACAATATTTCATCAGTGTGGAGTCCGTCATGAGGGTGTCCACAACTCAAAGCCACCACCAACTAGCTATGTACATAGCTATACACTCACCTATCAACATGCAACAAGTGAAAAACATTTTTTCATTTTTATCCACACAACGTCCTAAACATGACTCAGAGGCTCATGTCTCAGCATGGATGCATGACTAACTCAACGGTCTAGGAAACCAATGCACCAACATCCTGGAACTCATATGCTAGGCCTGATAACTAGATCCTATCAATGCCAATACATGAATCCCACAGTACATCCTCCTCTCGACTCCAGGGACTAACTAGGAACATGGAGACACACACCATAAATAAAAGGAAATACATCATTTTAGGAGGACCATCCAAGGGAGAGGACCTTTATTGACTCTCCAAGCATTCATTTAAGAGGGACTACTCAAGGAAGAGAACCTTTAACTCAAACACATATAAAATATTTCATTCATTTTATTCATAGCAAGGGTGGAGAACCCGCAAAATATCTCCAAGTGGCTGCCTGCACAAATGTGCATATCTCCCAATCGATGAGGAATGTCAATGATGAGCATGGCGAGGATGCCCCGAAAGGTATGTCGATGATCATGGAAGCAGCTACAAGGAGCAATTACATGATGACTCTCAAAATGTCGCTATGTGAGTCACCAAGATCAAAGTAGAGGCTCAAATCTGAGCAATTATGCCTAAAGAAGGAAAAATGCCTAAATGAGTGCACAAAATTAGAAGGAGGTTACATGAATATGAAGAAAGCCCCAAAAAATTTACATGTCAAAATCTTCAATGATGCTCAAGGAAGATGCCCTGTTGGAGAAGCAAATCGTGGGCAGCTCAAATCAACTTCGTGACCACCAACAGGAGCCTGAACGAAGACAGTAGCATAGGCAATCTATGGCGGAATCAAGTGCAAATTTTTTGCCTGCATCCCAAGGGCAGAAGAACCTACAAATGGTGCGATAATCGAGGCTAGAGCAGCTACTGTTGACGGCAAACCTGAGGCTGATGGCGAGAGCAGGAGCGTGAGCAACAATCCCGAGGGTAGTAGTGTAGGAACAAAGTGGAGACAGGTTGTGAACACAAGTGAGCAAGAGCGCACACACAAGAAAGCTCCAATAGAAATGTTCAAAATGAAACAATACAAGTACTTGGTATATATGATACCCAAGTACTATTGGTCAACCATAGGGTTGACTTTATGCCTACAACACCATATCTTTGTAATGTCTTACAAATCCCCCCTCAAAGATATGGCTGAAAGTACCCTGGAGTTATCTCAGGTGTACCCTGCAGTACCTAAAGTGCCATGGTTGCACAAATTCATCCAGATGGATATGCAACCTATGGGAGTCCATGAAAACAATGTCATTGTGAATCACTTCACAACCCCCCTTGACATTGTGAGAATGTCTCTGATCCCCAAGCCATGTCGATATCGTAAGAAAAGATTTGTTGACAAGGATTTGGTGAAGATATCCGCCACATTGTCCTCAGAGATGAGATCAGTAAAGCTATCAGAAATACAATCCCGTACATAATGATAATGATTTTTAATGTGTTTCATGCGAGCATGAAAGACAGGATTGTTGGCTATGGCAATGCAACTCTGGCTGTCACAAAAGATAGAGTTTGCTTCGCCATCTTGTGCATGATACAAGTCATGCAAAAGCTTCCTTTACCACATTAACTCCATAGTGGCTGAATTTGCAGCTTTGTACTCTGCTTCACTAGAGGAAAGAGAGACTCGCTCTTGCTTCCTACTGAGCCATGAGATACAGGCTGAACCCAATGAGAAGCAATAGCCAGTAGTGGACCGTCTGTCGTCAATGTCCCCTGACCAATCTGAGTCGGTGAAACCACTCAGCTCTAGATCACAATGTGAAGCATAATGCAAGCCAAGAGAGAGAGTGCCATGGACATATCTAAGAACCCTCTTTGCTGCATTCCAATGTGTGATCGTGGGACAATGCATGAACTGGCTCAAAAGCCCTATGGCGTAGGCAATATCAGGCCACGTGGAGCATAGATATATCAAACTGCCAACCAACTGCTGCCTGTACAAAGTGCCATCAAACTTTTCAGCAGTATCATGCTTACTCAGCTTGAGTCTCTTTTCCAATGGAGTAGCCACAGGCTTACAGTTCTCCATGTTAAATTTCTGCAACAACCCCTTCGAATACTTTGTCTGTGACATAGAAATCCCATCATGGGTCTGCCAAAACTCAATGCCAAGACAATAATACTGCCAGTGAGTATGATGTCATCCACATATAGTACCAACATGACCAATTCTGATTTTTGCTGCAGAAAATACAGATTTGGCTCTGTATGAGTGTTTATGAAGCCCTCGGACAGCAAAAACTGATGGATCTTCTGATACCATGCACGAGGTGCTTGCTTCAGCCCATATAGAGCCTTCTTGAGCTTGCATAACTTGTGCTCTTGTCCCTTCACCTCAAAACCTTGGGGCTGATGTACATAGACCTCTTTAAGATATCCATTGAGGAAAGCAGTCTTGACATCCATCTGGTACACTGACCAACCATAAAACGCAGCAAGAGAGATGACAGAACGAATGGTGGTCATCTTGGCCACTGGAGCAAATGTCTCCTCATAATCTATCCCCTCCTCTTGTGCATACCCCTTGGCAACCAAACGGGCTTTGTATTTCTCAACTGTGCCATCTGAATGGTATTCACCTAATAAATCCATTTCGTGCCAACCACATTTTTCCCAATGGGCGCATCAACCAAGTCCCATGTGGCATTCTTCTGAATGGATTTAATGTCAGCTTCCATAGCAATCTGCCATGCCGGATTATGCTGAGCATCCTTGAAGCTCTGAGGCTCATTTTCAGCTTCCATCACTGAGGTCATCAAAGCAAAATTGATCTTTTTCTGATTTTTCTGAGTCCTTAGCATCTTGAATGGTCAACGTTGCCCAACGTGGAATAGATTTTTATGCTGTACCACTTGGGGCTGCATCAACATCTTTAGTGGCCTCACGACGTTGATAATGCCTCCAAACATGAGGCGATCTATTCTCATTAATTAGCTGCAAATCTGAAACATTTGAGGGAGAGCCATGCTCAACATGTGTCAAGCCATCTAAACTATGAGAAGTAGAAGGGAAAGCATCAAGAGGCTCCGTCTCATCATCCTCAAACTGGATGATGTCCAAAGGGGTGTCATCCTATGGTGGCAAGTCTGCACTAGCGGGCTGCATGCACTCATTCTCAGCAAAGAGAACATCTCTGCTAATTATTACCTTCCTGGTAGCGGGATTATAAAGCCTAAATCCCCTACTTTCAGTGCTATACACCACGAAAATGCATTTGACACTCTTGTCATCAAGCTTTGTCCAATGTGCATCTAGAACCAAAGCATATGCCATTGAGCCAAAAACTCTGAAATGACTAATCTTTGGCTTAAAGCCATACAAAGCCTCAAATGGAGTCACACTAACCAAAGCTTTGGTAGGGCATCTGTTCTGAATATAAGTGGCTGTCACAACTGCTTCTCCCCAAAAAGCCTTTGAGACTCTCTTGAATTTCAGTATGTATCTCGTCATTTCCATGAGAGTACGATTCTTTCTCTCAGGGAGTGGATTCTGCTGTGGTGTGTAAGGGCATGTCAAGTGATGTTTAATCCCATGCTGCTTCAAAATCCCTTGAATGCATGTGACATGTACTCTCCCCCTCTATCTGAGTTGAGTGTTCCAATTCTAGAATTGGTTTGGTTCTTAGCCATCGCTTCAAACTCTTGAAACCAATAGAACACCTCAGATTTTTCCTTCATGAGAAAAAGCCATGTGAACCTGGAGAAGTCATCTATAAAGGTCACAAAGTACCTTGCTTCTCTATGCGTGGGATTAGTCATGGGGCCACATACATCACTGTGCACTATCTGCAACACTCTGGTTGCCTTGACCCAATTCTTGCCTTGTTTACTGAATGGCAAGCGATGCAATTTGCCAAGTGCACACCCCTCACACACTTCATTTGCTGGTTGCTACAATTTTGGCATTCCCCGAGTCATATTATTGTTGTATAAGTAGGACAATGCCTTGTGATGGACATGTCCAAACCTGGCATGCCATAAATCAGCCTGGGAAGTGTTTGCTACAGCCAATACCTTCTGATCATAAGGCTGAGCATCAAGCTTGTATAAGCCTCTATCATATGTGCCTGTTGCTACAACCTCATACCCTTTCTTTGGATCCTTGATCCTGCATTGGTTATCTTGAAATTCGACCAACATACGTTGATCATGGGCAATGTTTGAAACTGAAATCAGATTTTGCCTCTAATCTAGAACATACCAAACATCTCAGATATACTTAACTTTCCCATTATCAAGCTGAATAGGAATGTGCCCAACTCCAATGATGTCTTGAGAAGCATCATTGGCACACGTGGATGCTTTTGATCTCTGTTGGATGCATTTGAGCACTCGTGGGTGTGCTATTCAAATTTGGGTTGTGCATTTTTAGTTTGGGATTGCACTTCAAATTGTAGCAGAGTGCAGTGATTGGTTTATGCCATTTTTGTAGTGATTGCATTGCGCGGTTAGTGGCATTTCAAAGCAGCTAGTCTTACTTTGCATTTGCAGCAAGCATTTGTTTGGGATTTGCAGCCACATTTGCAGCCAGTTGCACTTTTGGGACTTGCAGTTCTTTTTGTAGGTACATTTGCAGAGCTTGTGGGTATCCCATTTTGCATCATGTCGACTCTTTTAGACAATTTTGGCAAATTGTCCAAGGGTGACAAGCTGGATGGACCAAACTATGCCTTGCGGTCATTTATGCTTAAGAACATCTTGGTTGGTAAGGGCTTGTGGGATATTGTTAGTGGGGATGAGGTGAGGCCAGCAAGCTCATCTACATCCAGCACAGCTTCTTCGGGTTAGACAGACTACAAGCAGACAGCAGACTGCTACAGCCTCTCCTGCTAGTCGCATAGCATCGACGGAGGAGCAGAAGAAGTTTGACGGCCGCAGTGCCTAAGCGATGTTTTTGATTGCCACAAATGTGAAGAGGCACATTATGATGAATATCAAGTCGTGCAAGGATGCAAAGGCAGCATGGGAAAGATTGGCAAACATGTATCATGTTAAGAATGAGGCAAGGGCCATTGCCTTGACAAATCAGCTCAAGGATCTCGAGATGCAGGAAGGCTAGACCATCACTGATCATATTGCCAGGATCACTGATCTACGTGATCAGCTCGCAAGTATTGATGAGGAAATAGAAGACAAGAAGCTCGTCTCTATTACTCTCAATAGCTTAGCGCCCTCATATGGCACATTCATCACTTCATTGACCATTGTTCTCAGGGCAGCCCTACTCTCGTTCGATGAGTTAGTTGGGCTTTTGTTGCGGGAAGAGGAGAGATGCTCAAATTTTGCCAAATCCTCTCGTTAGGGTGAGCAAGCGCTTGCCATGGGTGGAAAGGGCAAATTTCAGAAAAAGTTTGAGCCAAAACACAGCCATACAACTCAGCCCAAGGAGAGGAATGCATGCAGTTCAAGCAAAAATCAGAAAAAGGGCAAACCCAATTATTGCAAGAAGGCAGGGCATTACATCGCACAGTGTCTAAAAAGGATTGCCAATGAAAAGAAGTGGAAAAGGGACAGCTCTAGCAGTAATTTTGTTGCCCCCAGTGAAACTTGTGCTTCAGATGCACATGGTGAAGCTCATCTTGCAAGGTGATAGAGATTTTGTGTTTGCTGCATTTAATGAGAAGATGGATGCGAAGGGGGATTTGAATGCTGAAAATCAATGGGATGCTTCCCTTGTTGCAAGTGATACATGGTACATCGACAGTGGTGCTACTAAGCCATGACTCCTCTCCAGGAGTGGTTTGAGAGCATCACACCTGTTCATGGCAAACAGGTTACGTAAGAAATACAAATTTTTAAATCTCTTTTTTTTGGGGCAAAAAAGAGACTTCTATTAAGTATTAAAGAAAACCGTTAGAGCAAGCTCCATACGGGAATACGGGATACACCATGCAATGCATGAAAAGCTCAAGAGCCAAAAAGAAAGGATTGGGGCTGATAGTGTCATCTCAATCCGGTAGCAACCTCTGAGAAAAAGGGAGAACCCCTCCAAACTCGAAGAAATACAGTCCTCCTAGAAGAGGCTGCCTGTGAAGGGCCCTGCATGCTACCACATATGGCTATCAAAGTGTAAACCGTGTCACTCCAAATACCCGTGAACACCTGTGATGGGTGTATCTGGGTGTCATCCAAGGCCTCTGTGCATCTGGCTCTCCAAATGTGCCAAGAGGAAATGCTAGCCAAAATCTCCCAAGAGGTGTCCACTAAAACATGTGAAGCTCTGAAAGGAATATGTGGTACATCCTGAAGAGAGCAGGGCTCTATCACTTGTCGGCGGATCGAGAGTGCCCAAGAAGAAGGCTCACCCTCATAAAACACCTGGGGCCCAGTAAGGGATAACTATGTGACCGAACCCCAAGTCATGAAGAAAGGGGAAGTATGAAAAATGCTGAGTATCCGAACAACTCCTTTCCAAACAATTCTCGCTTGATTGCAGTCCCAAAGGCAATGTCGCACTGACTCCTCTGCAGAATGATAGCGAGGGCAAGTGGGATCAGTCCCAAATTGTGATCTCCACAGGTTCACTGCAATCCCTCCATGAATAGAAAGCCAAAAGAAAAGAGTGACCTTTCTATTTCTGAGGGATTTCCAGAGCCTCCTCCAGAAATTCCTACGCAAATCTGCGGTGATGAAGAAGTTATCCCAATGGGGGGCTCTGGAGGGAATCCAACCTCTACTGCTCAACTGAAATTTTCTGAGTGAAATCTGTTCGTAAAATTGACGCATCCCCTTTTTTAATAGAGATCTCAAAGAAGAGGTCTATGTGCAACAACCCCAAGGATTTGTGGTAAAGGGACGAGCACAAGGTGCGCTTTATATGAGCTCAAAGAAGCACCCCGTGCATGGTATCACAAGATATATCCTTTTCTAGTGTCCCAAGGCTTTGTCAATACACATACAGAGCTTAATCTTTATGTTCTGCAAGAAAACACAGATTTGGTCATTCTAGTGCTTTATGTGGATGACATACTAGTCATAGGGAGTTATACACAGGCAGTAGTGCAGTCCGCTTTATGTCAACCATTTGACATGACAGCTTTGGGTTTATTGCACTATTGTCTTGGCAGACCCAAGAGGGAATCTGCATGTCACATACAAGGTATGCTAAAGGTCTCTTGCATAAATTTAAGATGGAAGAGAGCAAACCTGTGGCTACTCCATTGGAAAAAGGACTCAAACTTACTGAGCATGATGAGGCTGAAAAGTTTGATGGCACACTTTACAAACAGCTGGTTGGTAGTCTCATTTATTTATGCTCCACTAGGCTAGACATTGCCTATTCTACGGGGTTGCTAATTCAGTTTATGCATTGTCCTATAGTCACACAACATTGGAATGCAGCCAAAAGAGTTCTCAGATATGTGCATGGTACTCTCTCTTATGGTTTACATTATGCTTCAGCTTGTGACATTTCTCTGAGTGGCTTCACATACTTAGATTGGTCAAGGGACATTGATGATAGAAGATCCACTTTCAGCTATTGTTTCTCATTGGGTTCAGCTTGTATCTCTTAGCTCAGTAAGAAGCAAGACCAAGTCTCTCTTTCCTCTCGTGAAGCAAAGTATAAAGAGCAAATGCAGCCACTATGGAATGCATGTGGTTAAGGAAGCTTTTGCATGACTTGCATCATGCACAGGATGGTGAGGCAACCTCTCTCCTTTATGACAGCCAAAGTTGCATTGCCATTGGCAACAATCCTGTCTTTCATGCTTGCATGAAACACATTGAAAATCATCATCACATCGAAACCTCCTTCCCAAGTTAAGCTCTCTCTTTGGAACCCTCCCGCTTGCCACTTGGCTTACTACTTTGATGCCACGTGTCCTACAACCAACACCTTCCATTAAAGGGCCATTTATTCTTCTTTCCCTCTTCTGTTGCTTCATTTCACATAAACAACCCGTCAAACAAGCTGGCAGGGCTACTCATCTTACTTCTTCTACACGCGCTACCAGAGCCCCCCCTTCTCGCCCAAGACCTTAGGGACCAGCCCCTAGACCTGGACCCTCTTCTTCAGTGCGCACAAAACAATCAGCCCGTCCTGCTCCTGTCGTTCCGTTGGGTGCCTGTGAGGGTTGCTGACACTCCGCCACCTCTATGAGGTCCCTTGGACCATTCTTTTTTTTTTTTCAAAAAAGAGAATTCTATTAAGTAAGAAAGAAACCCGCTAGAGCAAGCTCTGTGCGGAAATACACCATGCTAAGCATGTTATAAAAAACACCTCAGAGGAATGAGGTAGAAAGAAACCAAGGCTGAGGCTGAAAATGCCATCTCAACCCTGTAGAAGTCTCAGCAAAGAAGGGGGAGTCTCTCCAATCTCTGAGAAAAGTAACTCTCCTGGAGGAGGCTGCTCGAGTGGTCGCCCAAATGGCCATCAGAGTGTGTATCGTATCTGTCCAAGTACTGGCCAAGATCTGAGAAGGGTGAACCTAAGAACCCTCCAAAGCCTCAGTGCATCTGGCTCTCCAAATGTGCCATGCTGCAATGCTAGCTAGGATCTCCCATGGAGAGTCGACCGAGGAGTGAGCAGCGCTGAAAAGAGTGGCCGGAACATCCTCTAGAGAGCACGACTCCACAAGGTGTCGTCGGAGGTGAAGAGCCCAAGAGGAATCAGCTTCTGCCTTGGCAGGTTCTTGTGTTACTGTCTATTTTCAAGGTAGGTTCTTGTGTTACTACCAGTTGCCTTGAACTCTTGGCTATTCCCGGCATCATTGCCACAAGCCTTGTAATATAGATCAAGCATTAAACACCGTTTTTGCCTTAGTGTGATGCACAACCGTCAAAAAACACGGTCCTAGGTGAGCTCTGGTGGGCCTCCAACCCCTACAGCTGAGCTGGAATTTCCTGGCACTACTGACCGTGTAACGAAAGAAGGGGATGCCCTTCTCTCGGTGCCCTTCATCTATCCATTCCCATTCCCCAGGGTCCCACTGCAAAAACTTAATTGGGACACCTCCATAGAGCCACAGCCTCCATGAGCCAAGGGCGAGGAGAAGCGGGTCAGGATCCGAGTACCACAGTGAAAGAGAGCCATGCTCCATGAAGCCCACTATCCTGACTGGCTGAAACGGTACCTCCAACAAGATATTGTCTGTGGATCTAGACAGCCTACCCCCTGAAGAAACATCAAATACTAAGGCATCCTCATGTGGGTCAAGAAAAGCAATCACCTGTAAAGGAACTCCCAATCTGGAAAATGCCCCCATCCAGGTGGAGCAAGTAATAAGCATGTCATCTGTGTCCACCCAATCCAAGGGCAAGGCTGCATCAATCTGTTGGACTCTCCCTGCACTCCCTCTGAGATTAAGAACCATCTGGACCTGTTGGTCTGCAGGAAGCTTCCTGAAGGCTTTCCATGCTCCCACTGTAGATGCAGGGCCCCTCTCCCATCTTGGCCACTGCATGTAAGGAGAAGCTCCAAGTGGTCTACCAAGCTCATCCAAAATCCTGTCATTCCACATGATAGGCTGCCTTTCAATCTCTTCACGGGTGGATGGGGGAATCCTGTGAAGAGTACTCCTGAACCTGGCCCATGCTTTCAGGATAGCAACCATAAGAGGGGAAGAGGGAGACCTGAGGTGGGCTGTGGTGAAAACCCATCTAGTACTGTGTGTCCAATCCTCTCCTGAAGTGGGCGTGCGAGACTGTATGCATCTGATAAAAAAATCCTTCCAAGGCTCTTGCCCTGGCATAAGCCCTCTCACAACGAACTTGCAGAGAGTAAAGCTCTGCACTGTAGATCTGGGTCAATGATATTCAAACCCCCTTCTCTTGTAGGAAGAATCAAGGTCTCCCAAGCCACTCTGGCTGTAACATCAGTTGTGCCATCTAGACCACTCCATAAAAAGTTTCGTACAGGCCTCTTAAGCTGAGTGATACAATCCCTAGAGTGGCATCAACAAGAGCATACAAACCATGCTGTGGCTAGAAGAACCTGGTTAACCACCACCACCCTGGAGGCCAAGTCAAGTTTGGCTGAGCTCTAGAAAAGGAGCTTTCTTCTGATGCTTTCCAACACCGGAGCAAACTGTTGTGAAGGAGAGATGCCCACCCCAACCTGGCAGCCCAAATATCTGACGGAGACGCCCCTCTGTACCTAAGTGAAGCCAATATCATTACCCCAATCCGGGGTGTCATCCTCACAAATCCAAAAACCACTGGATTTATGCCAATTAATGTGTGCACCTGCAGCCGTGCAAAACAAATCCAAGGCTGTCCGGAAGGAAGTGAGTGTCCTGGGGGAGGCATCCAAAAAAACAACCGTGTCATCTGCCAACTCACTATCCAGGAGCTCTTCTTTCCGGCGGATAGGAAGCCTCAGCCCATAAATATCAGCTTGAGATCTAATGTAGATACTCATAGCTTCTGCCACAAACAGAAAAAGAAACGGGGCAAGAGGACATCCCTGGCGGACGGCGGATCTGGAAATCTGAAACCTGTCCCCTCTTACCCCCCCAATGAGCAACTGGCTATGGGCTGATCTGTATAGAGAGGATACTCCTCTAATCCATGCATCTCAAAAACCAAAGCGAGATAGAGTACCCTCTAAAAAATCCCAGTCTACTCTATCGTATGCTTTCTCAAAGTCCAAGAGTAGAATGGCCAATCTCTAGCGGCTTTGCATGGCCCATTCTGAGGCCTCCCAAAATAAGAAAATATTATAAAAAATACTTCTGCCATGCACAAACCCTGTCTGCGTGTCATGAATCAAATCTGGAAGAAAAACCTGTAGTTGTAGACTAATGGCTTTCGCCAGAATCTTGTAAAAAGTGCCCAATAGAGTAATGGGTCTCCATTGAGACACAAGATTCCTATTACCCCCCTTTGGGATGAGATGAATGAGACCATCTGTAAGTGAGTCTGGCATCTCACCAGAGTCCCACACGCCCTGTAGGGCTGATGTAATGTGATCACCAATCTGCTCCCAAAAAGTAATAAAAAAGGAGGGGGTAAGTCCATCTGAACCTGGGCACTTGCCCTTGTGAAGGGCAAGTAATGCAGTCTTGAATTCTGCATTGGTGAAAGGTGCATCCAGAGAAACATACATCTCATCCTTCACCAATACAAGGATACACTGCCAAATAACCTCTCTGGCATCATCAATGGCCTGTGTGCCTGGATCTGCAGTAAGAAGGGATGCAAATAAATCTGAAGCTACATGCATGACAACATCAGGATCTGACTGTAACACCCCGTCTGAGTCAACAAGCTGCGAAACACTATCTCTACTATGTCTGGGCCCATGAGTAGAGAAAAAGTGTTTGTTGACCCTGCTACCCATTTGAATCCAAAAGGATTCCCGTGCATGAAAGGCATATTCTTCTCTTTGATCCAACAATGTCTGCAAATGAGCCCTTGCTACAGCAAGGCGCTCCTGAATCCAAGCATCTGTGGGCCTCTTCTGCTCTTCCCTCTGAAGGGACGCTAACTGCTGGCGTATACCAATCTCACATCTGAGAATCTCACGTCTCCTAGAATCAGCGACTGTATGATAATAGTCACTAATTTCGGATAAGGCTGCAACTACCTGAGATGGGTGGACAGCTCCACCCTGTATGTGAGAAACCCAAATTTGTAAAATATCCTCCGTGAGGCTCTCCTCTGCATAAAAAGCATTCAGAATCCTGACACTGGCAGAGCGTCCTCTCCGATGAGGCTCAAGAATCTGCAACACCACTGGAAAATGATCTGAGGTGGAAACCCCAGTAGAAATGCATACAAATCCTCCTCTGTCAAGTGCCCAATCGTCTACATAAAATCTGTCAATCCATGCATAAATGGGCATGTGTATTCTCCTGTTCGACCAAGATTACAGGAGTGACTGTGGCATAATATGAAAGGCATCATCCAACCAGGTGTCCCCGCCACTGAATTGAAAGAGGAAGGCATCCCAGGCTGCCCTCTCCAATTAATGAATTCCACCCTGTCTGCCTCCCTTTTTGTCTGAAGGCAACTCAACCATGTTGAAGTCGCCACCAATGATCCAAGAATTTGCAATGGGGGCCCAAGAGAGTAACTCCTTCCAAAAGGAGATCCGCTCCCCTCTGTTGTTGGGAGCATAAAGATTGAGAAGACCAATCTTACGCCCTCCAATCAAAATAATGATCCATTGAGCTCTAGAAGGGGAGATAATACCATGACTAGCAACCAAGTGGAGAATAGAAAGAGAGACCGAAATGCAAGTACCTCCCCTTGTGCCCATAGCAGGCGACCAGAAGGTATGTCCTGAAAGCAGTTTGCCAGACTTAGAGCAATCACTGGCATCCACCTTGTGTTCCTGGATAAAAAGGATATCAATAGTACCTCCAGTGATGCCTGGATGAAGCTGGTTTCGGATCAGCTTCCTACGGCGATGGTGTGGAACTCCGCCTAGGCCCTGTATGTTCCAGCTGACTATCCTCATCAACATGAGGATGTTGGATGGAAAGGATTAGCCGACCTAGTAGAGGAGACCAGCTTCCCCTGGGCTGAAACACTCCTGCTGAGGGCAGGAAACTCCACAGGTGAAAGGATCCCCACACCTGTTGAAAGGGAGGCCCTATCAGAAGGAATCCCAATGACCGGGACCCCTAAGGTGGAGGGCACAAACTCCTCATCATCCATGAAAGTCGCCGAATCTGCCAGTGCCGAAAAAGAATTCTTGATAAGCAAGTCTCTGGCCGAGGAGCGCGAAGAAGACCTGCACTCGTGGAAGATGGAGGAGAAGGGCCTGCCAGGCCTCTATCAGCAGAACTGGAGCTGGGGGTTGAGGAGGCCTGTGGCTGGGGTGAAGAGGAATCAGGAGCCCTCATCTGTGCCTGCACTTTCTCGGTTGTCCTGACTGTGGCAGAAACAGTCTGCGGGGAAGAAGTACCTGTAGCCCCCTCATGGTCAGAAACCAAGGGGTCATAAACCAAAGTGACTGGGGCTAGTGGATCTAAAGGCCCCTCCTGATGTGGAACTGTAGTGTCTGGGGCTGTAGCAACATCTACCTCTGGAGTCTGGAAGGCGTCTGTCTAAATAGGATCAAAAGTCTCCTCCTGAGGTAACGGAGCCACTCTGATAGCTCTCCATCGTGGTACTGGGTGTGCTGCGGGCATTGGGCGCCTCGCTGCCCCTGGTGCTCTTGGGGTGCGCGAAGCAGGGCACCCTATTGCTTGGTCCTGGAGTGCGTGGTACAGGGTGCTAGGGAGGTGCAGTCGTGGTAGTACGTGAAGGAGCCGCACCAGAAGACCTCTTGGGTCTTTTTCTCTTCCTTGGGCAGTCTCTAGCAAAGTGCCCAAGGGTTCTGCAAATCCTGCACTAGTGGTCCTGTCTACCTGAAATCTCGACTCTCTATCGAAAGAGAGAGCCGTCTGGACGCTGAAGCATAATGTGGTCATCTGAGATGTTAGGGTCAGAGACAATGACCCTAACACGAGGCACCCCGTCTGCACTGACTGCCTCTACCGAGGAAGAAGGCATGCCAGGAAGGGAGGGGATCTCAGTGACCACTCCGAATGTGGCTCCGATAGTGGCAAGCAGTCGATGGTAGACGTGAGGAAGACCAGGAAATCTAATGAATAGTGATGTGACCTGCCTATCCTCCTCGACCGGATCGAAGCCCAAGGTGTAGGGTAAAAGAAAGATCCTCCTCGAACCCAAAGCCATGGGATTAGCTTTGAGAACAAGGGCTGTGGACTCGTGGGAGTCGAAAACCACTTGGAAGAATCCACGTCCCAAAAGTCGAATATCCCTGAGGTGTGGGGCGAGGTCTCCTGGTAACGCCACCAGCATCCAGTCTCTAGCCTGTGATCTGGAAGGGTGTGACCCAAAGATGCGGGCGAAAGTGATGTGGAGCCCTCTAATTCCACATCTTTCTTGAGCTGCTGCAACTCGTCTTCTGAAAAAATGACGGTTCTCGCGGCCGGTGGAGGTGGACGGAGATTGGCTGAATGGGGATCCATTTGCCAATCGATGTGAAAAGGCCGATTCCAACACTGAAAAAGCTCCGTCCATGAAATTACTGCCCAGGACGCCCCGAACGAGGGCGCATGAAGAAGGAGAAAGAGAGGGTAGGAGTGAGGGGAAGGGAAGGAGAGGATAGACTGAAGGGGGAGACGGAGGTATGCCGAGGGGAAGGCGTGGGGAGCTGAGTTAGGAAGGAAGGGGGCGGGGAGGGAGAGGGAGGAGGTTTTTTTTTTTGGGGGGTCTCCTTGGGGGGGAGAGTAGCCGGGGGGGGAGAGGGAAGGGGAGAAGGGGGGCGGCGAGGGAGGAGAAGGGGGTGGGGGGGCTGGCGGGGGAGAGGGAGGGCGGAGGAGAAGGGGGCAACGGGGAGGGGGAGAGCAGCGGGGGGGGGGGGAGAGGGAGGGCGAGGGAGGGGGACGGGGGAGGAGAAGGGGGCGGGGGGGCTGGCGGGGGAGAGGGAGGGCGGAGGAGAAGGGGGCAGCGGGGGGGGGAGAGGGATGACGGGGAAGGGGAAGGGGAGGAGAAGGGGGGCGGGGGGGCTGACGGGTGGGGGAGAGGTAGGGCAGGGAGGGAGAGGTAGGGGCAGCAGGGAGGGAGAGGTAGGGGGCAGCGGGGGGGGGGGGGAGAGGGAGGGCAGGGAGGAGGAAGGGGAGAGGGAGGGTGAGGGAGGAGGGAGAGGGGGCTGGCGAGAGGGGAGGGAGAGGAGGAGCAGTGAGGGGGGGAGAGGGGGGGCAGCGAGGGAGAGGGAGAGGGAGAGGGGGCTGGCTGAGAGAGGGAGAGGGGGGGGCAGTAGCTCACGGGGAGGAGCAGCAGCTCATGTATTTCATCTCTACAATACCCATTCTCAGTTACAGGCAGGAGATATTCCTGTACTTGTTTCAGGTGTAGATGTGGCTGCCCTAGTCCCCTCACTTGCTCATTAGGAGGGGCAACCCATTTCTTCAGGGTCTATCAGTGATGTTCCTGGTCAGCCTCTCAGTCTCCATGAGCATCCCCCTCCCTCGATTAGTCACACTTCACCTCTTGATAGAGGTAAGGGGGTTATTTCTCCTACTTCCTTGAGTGCAAGGATTCTTCGCACTCCTATGACAATTCCCTACACCTTTGCAGTACTGGCAGATTTGGCAAAGTTTGAGACAAAGGAGGAGTTTGTATCCTCTACCTTGGGGGAGCCGGTTATTGGGATTCCGTTGGACAAGGCTTCCTCCTCCGCTAGAGTGGGGTTTTTTTCACCAGTTGATTTTCCTTCGCTTGACAAGAGGACTCTTTCACAGGAGAGGATTTTCTCCACCACCAGGTCGGGTAGGGCCTTTCACCCGGCCTCCTCCTCCCGTCAATGAGGATCGTTAGTTGGAACGTTCAGGGCCTCGGTGGTATTCTTCAGGTCCTATCATTGATGTTTCTGATCAGCCCCCTCCCTCTGTTAGTCACACTTCACCTCTTGATAGAGGTAAGGGGTTTTTTCTCCTTCTCCCTCGGGTGCATGGATTCTTTGCACTCCTAGGCCAATTCCCTTCTACAAGAACTCTTTTGCAGTACTGGCACATTTGGCAGAGTTTGAGACTACGGAGGAGTTTGTACCCTCTACCCTGGGGGAGCCAGTTATTGGGATTTTGTTGGACAGGGTTTCCCCCTCTGCTGGAGTGGGTTTTCTTTCACCAGTTGATTTTCCTCCACTTGACAGGAGGACTCTTTCACAGGAGAGGATTTTCTCCACCACCAGGTCGGGTAGGGCCTTTCACCCAGCCGTCGATGAGGATCATTAGTTGGAACGTTCAGGGCCTCAGTGGTATACCTCATTGCTGCCGTAGGTAGCTGATTTGTAACCAACTCCATTCAGGTGTTTCAGGTGGCCCTATTGATATTCTTATGCTCCAAGAGCATAAGATGGATGGTAGAGATTGTGCGAAGTCAGGTAAGCTTCTTTCTGGCCCTACTTTTTGGTCTCCTGCCTTGGGAACCAGGGGAGGCATTTGCATTTCTCTCTCTTCTTCGATGCTCCCAGGTCATTGGACACGGAGTCATAGTCCCCTCCAGAGCACAGTGGGTTATTTTGCTGATTGGTGGGCGTAAGGTTGGCTTTCTTAACCTGTATGCACCCAACTTGAGAGGGGATTGTGTCCTCCTTTGGAAGGATTTGCTCTCTTGGTCCCATATTGTAGACTCTTGGATTATTGGGGGCGATTTCGATATGGTTGAGATGCCTTTAGAAAAAAGAGGGGATAGGGAAGGTGGCATTCACTCCCTTGAGAGAGCAGCATGGGATGCCTTCCTTTTTCAGTTCAGTGGCAGAGATGTTTGGTATGATGATGCTTTTCACATTCAGCCACAATCTCTTCAGTTTTCTTGGTCGAACAAGAGAGTACGGATGCCTATCCACGCACGGATTGACAGATTTTATGTGGATGATTGGGCACTGGACAAAGGTGGGACAGTATGCATCAGCGCTAGGAAGTCCACTTCGGATCATTTTTCGGTTGTTTTGGTGGGTTCAGAGCCTCGGGCAATAGGCTGCTCTGCTAGTATCAGGATTCAGATGCCTTCTATGCAGAGGAGGGCCTCACAGAGGCAGTGCTACGGATTTGGGTTTCTCACCTGCAAGGTGGGCAGTTGTCCCCGTCAAATGTGGCTGCAACCCTCACTGACATGAGCAGCTTTTATCATTTGTTGCTGGTATCAGGAGAGATGAGATTCGCAGGCGAGAGATTGCCATTCATCAGTAGCTGGCAGCTCTCCAGAGAGAAGAGCAAAAACGGCCTACAGATGCTTGGATTTAGGAGCGCCTTGCTGCAACAAGGGCTCATCAGCCGAAACTTTTAGATCAGAGACCAGAGTATGCCTTTCACGCCAGAGAGTCTTTCTGGACACAGATCGGAGGTAGAGTCAACAAGCAGTTCTTCTCTACTCTTGGCCCTAGACATAGTAGAGAGAGTGTTTCGCAGCTTGTTCACTCAGAAGGGGTACTTCAGACACATGCAGATGCCGTCATACAGATTGCTTCACGTTACTATGCCTCCCATCTAACTGTAGATCCTAATTCACAGGCCAGAGATGATGCTACACAGGTTGTTTGGCAGCATATTCCTATGTCGGTGGATAGAGGTATGAGAGCTTCACTTGATGCACGCTTCACCAACATAGAGTTCAGGACTGCTCTTATTGCCCTTCATGAGGGTAGTTGTCCAAGGTCAGATGGACTTATTATTTTTTGGGATCAGATTGGGGATTACATCACCTCAGCCGTGCAAGGCGTTTGGGACTCGAGTGAGATGCCGGACTCACTCTCGGACAGTCTCATTCATCTTATCCCAAAAGGAGGTTGCAGAAATTTAGTGTCTCAGTGGAGACCGATCACCTTACTGGGCACTTTGTATAAGATCTTGGCGAAAGCCATCAGCTTGCGATTGCAGCCCATCCTTCCAGATCTCATACATGACACGCAGACAGGCTTTGTCCATGGCAGAAGCATTTTTTATAACATATTCTCATTTTGGGAGGCTTCTGAGTGGGCTATGCATGAGGGCCATAGACTGGCAATTCTACTCCTGGACTTCGAAAAAGCATATGACAGGGTAGATTGGGGTTTTCTAGAGGGAACCCTTCTTCGCTTTGGATTTTCAGATTTGTGGATTAGAGGGGTTTATGCTCTTTACATGTCAGCCCGTACTCATTGGTGGAGTCAGGGGAGACATATTTCAGATTTCCAGATCAGTCCACCAGGGATGCCCTCTAGCCCCTTTTCTATTCTTATTTGTGGCTGAAGCTATGAACCTCTATATTAAAGCTCAAGCTGATATCTTTGGGCTGAGACTTCCGTTGAGACAGGAAGAGGAGTTGCTGGACAGTGAGTGGGCAGATGACACGGCTATTTTTTTGGATGCCACTCCACAAACACTCACCTCTTTCAGGACAGCCTTGGATTTGTTTTGCATTGCAGCAGGGGCTCACATTAATTGGAACAAGTCCAAAGGTTTTTGGATCAATGATGAGGACACTCCAGATTGGGGTGCTGATATTGGCTTTACTTGGATTCAGAGAGGTGTCTCCATCAGGTATCTTGGATGCCAGGTTGGGGGCTGGGAATTTCTCCAGCACAGCAGTTTGCTCCAGTGTTGGAGAGCATCAGGAGGAAACTCCTATTTTGGAGTTCGGCCAGACTTGACCTTGCATCTAGAGTGGTGGTTGTGAACCAGGTACTGTTGGCTATAGCCTGGTTTGTTTGCTCTTGCTGGTGCCGATCTACAAGTAGTATCACTCAGCTCAAGAGACCTATCAGGAACTTTTTGTGGAGTGGATTAGACGGCACTTCAGATGTGATAGCCAAGGTGGCTTTGGAGACTCTTATTCTACCCACTAAGGAAGGGGGTCTCAATATTATTGATCCAAACTTGCAGTGTAGAGCATTTCTGTGCAAGATGGTGGTCAGAGGTTTGATGCTTGGTTAGGAGCCATGGAAGGATTTTTTCTTATGCAGTATGCAGACATGCACACCTTCTCAGGGAGGAGATTGGATGGACAGCCCTAGATGGATCTTTACGTCAGCCCATCTCAGATCTCCTAGCTCCCCTCTCATGGCTTCCATTCTGAAAGCTTGGGACAGCTTCAGAAGTACTCTTCGGAGAGTTCCACCCTCCTCTCGTGAAGAAATTGATAGGCAGCCCGTCATGTGGAATGATTGCACACTAGATGAGCATGGCAGATCACTGGGCATGTCACACTACATGTAGTGGTCTAGATGGGAGTTGGGCCCTGCCTCCACTGTGGATGCTTCCAGAGGATCAGAGAGTTCGTTCAATTAGTTACCTCAGAGGAAGTGCAGTAGATAGATGCAGCAGATAGATGTAGCCATACCAGTGGAGTGGATGGATACAGACCATTTGCCTATCTTGGAGTCCACCTGGTTGTGGGATTTTATGAGGATAGGTATCCCTCTGTAGGTTATAGCCTTGCGGGATGCACATGAGGATACCCTTGTCTTTCAGGTTCATGCAGGAGGCAGACTCCATAGATCTTCAGAGGACATTCTCTTGGAGGCTCCTTTTCAGCCTGTCAGGATTGCAGGATACATGGAGATGGGTAGAGACTCAGAGTGGTATCTTGATCCAGACCCCGTTCTCCTGAAGAGCATCCCCTTCTTTCGTTACACGGTCAGAAATGCCAAGAGATTCCAGCTCAGTGGTACCGCCGCCTTTTTCCTCTGGTGCCTCACAACCTTTAGGGGCACCCGCCGCACCCCATTGGGTTCCGGTTCGTAGTTGACTCTGCTTCAGCTCGGGCTGTCCCTCCAGTATCACCTCACACAGTCTGAGACGCTTCAGCTTTGACCGGCACTAGGGGAGGCACTTCTATTTCAGTTTCACAATCGGTTCTCCCCTTAGTTGTTGGACACCGAGTCATTATCCCCTCTAGGACTCAGTGGATTATTCTCTTGATTGGAGGGCGTAAGGTTGGTTTCCTTAACCTGTATGCCTCCAACATTAGAGGGGAACGTGTCATTATGTGGAAGGATTTGCTCTCCTGGGACCCCATTGCGGATTCATGGGTGATTGGAGGTGACTTTAACATGGTTGAGTTACCGTCAGACAAAAAAGGGGGTAGAGAAGGAGGACTTCACTCTTTGGAGAGAGCAACTTGGGATGCCTTCCTTTTTCACTACTGTGGCAGAGATACTTGGTTGGACGATGCCTTTCTTATTCAGCCACAGTCCCTCCTTTTCTCTTGGTCGACGAACAGGAGGCAACAGATGCCTATTCATGCACACATTGACAGATTCTATTTAGATGATTGGACACTAGACAGAGGTGGATTGGTATGCATTGTTGCTGGGGTTTCCACTTCAGACCACTTTCCTATTGTGGTGGCTATCTCAAAGCCTCACTTGAGAGGCTGGTCTGCCAGCATCAGGATTCCAGATGCCTTGTATACAGAGGAGGACCTTACTGAGGCAGCCTTGCAGATATGGATTTCTCATGTCCAGGGTTGGCAGCCATCTCCATCATATGTAGCTACTGCCCTTTCTAGTATTAGCGACTTTTACCACTCAGTTGCTAGTACCAGGAGACGAGATATTCTCAGACGTGAGATTGGTATTCGCTAGCAGTTGGCGGCTTTGCAGAGGGAAGAGCAGAAACCGCCTTGTACGATGCTCTCTCTCCCCTCGTGGACCTCAATCACCTCACCTACCTTCATTGGGTCCCCCTCTTCCTTCTCTCGCTTCTTTATTATCTCCTTTCTTTTATTCCCCCCCCCACCCCCCCCCCTCTAATTATTCAATACTTTAAACTTAACCCCCCCTCTCAAAATATAGGCATTACTCTATTTCTCCCCTCTTCTTTCCATGGCCCTTATTCTCTAACCTTTCCCCCTTGAAGCTAACTTCTTTATTTTCTCAGTAATCCTCCCTTTCCCCCCTTACGTGATTATAATCCCACTAGCAAAAATTGGGTTTTTTCTCCTAAATTTTTGGTACGTGATAGTTGCTTAATAGTTCCAAGTTTATTCCATTTATTCCACAACCTCCCCTTAATTTCATGTTATTTTAATGCTATCCAGAATCAAGACATGTCTACTAAGGCATGAGCAGCTTTGAAAGGAGTGAAGGGAACATCCTGGAGGGAACAAGACTCCACTGAGTGTCGCCGTACAATGAGAGATGTGGATCTCGGGATCTCGATCATGTCCCTTGAAAAAAACCTGAGGACCAATAAGAGAAATGTGTTGTATGAAAGATATGAAAAATCCTAGCAACACCTTTCTAGATCGTCCTCGCCTGTCTTCACTCCCAAAGGCAATGTTGTACTGACTCAACTGCATTGTGACAACGAGGACAAGTAGGGTCAACCCCGAACCTGGATCTCCACAGGTTCACTGCAATCCCTCTATGAATATAAAGCCAAAAGAAAAGAGTGATATTTCTATTCCTGAGGGATTTCCAGAGCCTACGCCAAAAGCTTTTCCGCACAACTGTGAAAATCTAAAAACTATCCCAATGAGGCGCTCTGGAGGGCCTCCAACCTCTACTGCTAAGCTGAAACCTCCGGGCATTTCTAATTGTATAGCAAAAGAAGGGGAAGCTCTTCTCTCGATTCCCCTCATCAATCCATTCCCACTCCCCTAGGTCCCACTGCAAGAACCTAATAGGGGAACCACCATATAACCAAAGTCTCCAAGACCCTAGCGCAAGGAGAAGAGGATCGGGGTCAAGATACCACTGAGAGTTCTTGCCCCAATCCATGAAACTTGCAATCCTGACAAGCTGAAAGGCAACCTCCAAAAGAATATCATCAGAAGATCTGATAAGTCTGCCTCCCGACTGAACATCAAAGACCAGGGTATCCTCATGTGCATCCTGTAGGGCAATAATCTGTAACGGAATGGCCGTCCCTGAAAACACTCCCCACCAAGTGGACTCAGTGATCGGCATGTCATTTGTATCAATCCACTCTAGTGGAATGGCTGCCTGTATATTTTGTATCCTGACTGTACTCCCTCTGAGGTGGCCAACTGCTATAAGTCTCTGATCCTCTGGACTCTCATAAAGTCCTGCAAGGCGCCTACTGTAGAAGCAAGTCCCCTCTCCCATCTAGACCATTGCATATAATGTGACACTCCAAGTGGCCTGGCATGGTCATTCAAAATCGAGTCATTCCACCTGACTGGCTGCCTGTGAATTTCTTCACGAGAGGTGGGTGGAACTCTGCGAAGAGTGTTTCCGAAGCAACCCCAAGCTTTGAGAATAGCAGCCATGAGAGGGGAAGGGGGAGATTTGAGATGGGCTGAAGTAAAGATCCATTTGATGCTGTCCATCCAATATCCCCCCTTAGATGGGGTACAAGAATGAATGTTGGGTGAGAAAAATTCTTTCCAAGGCTCCTATCCAGGCATCACGTACTACAAACTTGCAGAGTAAGGCCATACATTGCAAGTCCGGGTCAATAATATTGAGACCTCCTTCTCCTGTGGGGAGAATGAGGGTCTTCCAAGCCACCCTGGCTACAACATCTAAGGTGCCATCTAAACCGCTCCATAGGAAGTTCCTGATTTTGGGATAGCTATCTTGTAATATAAAGCAATCAAAGTTTTCGCCCAAAAAAAAAAGAAAGTGTATTGTATTTGTCCAATTACTAGCCAAATTGCGTGAAGAGTAGATCTGGAGCCATCCAAAGCCTCTGTGCATTTGGATCTTCAAATATGCCACGTTTAAATGCTTGTCGAAATCTCCCAAAAAGTATCCACTAAAGCATGTGCAGGTCTGTAAGAAAAGTGGGGAACATTATCTAGAGAGCATGACTCAACTAACTATCATCAAACCAAAAGAGCCCAAGCAGGGTTTCGCCTCTCATAAAAGACATTAGACCCCAAAAAAGAGAGCCAAGCCATTGAACCCCAGGTATGTAGAAGGGGGAAGAAACAAAGTGCTTAAAACATCGGCAATCGCCTTCTAGATAGGCCTCACGATCCCATAGTCAATGCTGAATGGACTCCTTAGTAAAAAGGCAGCAAAGACAAGTAGGTGTTGTCCCAAACCTGGACCTCCACTGACTCACTACAATTGCTCCATGAATAGAAATCCAAAAGAAAAGAGTGATTTTTCTATTCCTAATGGATCTCCAGAATCAATTCCAAAAATATTTCTACAAGTCAACATAAATCTGAAAATTCCAATGAGGAGCTCTAGTGGGATTCCAGCCCTCAAGGCTGAGCTGAAATCTCCTACCATTATTAACCATGTAACAAATGAAGAGAAGTCTCTTCTCTCGGGTCCCTGCATCAATCCACTCCCATTCCCAGGATGATTTTGTGCTCATTGCCAAAAATTTAGGATGGCTTGGTGATAACTATGAATAACCCCTAAGTAGCTATGTTTCTAGGTCAAACACTTTAGTTTGATGATGTTGTTGGTGCTCTCCTTAGCAAGAAAATGCAATGGAAAAGCACAGGTGAAACATCAAGTAATTCTTTGACTCAGACTACAAGAAGTTGATATTGAAAAATATGTTTTTCTTGGATTCCTCCATAGGGTTTATGTGGCACTTTCAGCCTCAACCTTGGAATTTTTTCTGGCTTTCTTACGGCAGCTTAATTCAGTCCTATCAGGGTGTTTATTTCCTCATGCCTTGCATGATGTATTCCTCCTCTGAGCTTTGCTCTAGGAGTTTCTTTCATGCTTACTAGAAGTATTTTATATGAAAATAAAACTTTAAAAATTGCAAATGCAAAACAAGAGGCAGTGCCGAGTTGCTTTCCTATGATGAGAAAAAACAACCAATGCTGATAGTCTTACTAGCATGCAGGAGGAACAAAGTGAAAACCCTGCACATCCAAAACCCTGAGGTATATAGATACTCTCTCTAGCTGCTCTAGAGTCCCCATTGCACATTTCTCATCAGCTTTTGAGAGTTCATATTATCAACAATAAAATTGAAATGACATGGTCCTGTTATTTTAATATGATCGCTACCAGCAAGATTGTGTTCTTTACTGGCTTAACATCTAATAAAAGAGGATCATCATATTGAAGAAAATATTCAATCATATACTTAAATTTTGAAGTGATCCAATGGCATGTTCTTGTTCTTGTGTACCAATTGGTATGCTTGTAGTTTTATTTCATATTATTCATGTATTTCAAAGCAAAGCTCTAGTCAAACAATTTAGTGTAGAAAAATATCTCAGAAACCTTGTAGCAATGGCTCTGTGGAACTCTGATTTGGTAAATCTATCCAAATGTATATAGAGACGTTATTTCAGTGCTTATAATTGCAGACTCACCTTGTCTTACTTAACCTTGATTCTTTCTTATGCAGGTTTTTGATTCTAGTACAGCTGACCTTTTAAAGTCGTACAAAAGCATGCACGTGGAGCCTTTACAAAATCTTTCATCAAAGATTTTTGTTCAGTGTTCCAGACAGCGGGGACTTATTCAAGTTTATCAAGAACTTCTAGACCACAATAGTATATTCTCGACACTTTTCTTGGGATCTTTTGTGAGAGAGATTTGGTGATAACATACTTTTAAAGAATTCGATCAGTTCCAAGATCACAGATCGTCGCCCATGCTGCAATGTTGCAAGGTTGTAAGGAGATCCCACAATACACAAACAACAAAAAGAAAATAAGTGGCCAGGGACTTTTATTTGAGACATGTAAACTAAATAAGGAATTAAATCCACGTGGGATGTGTTCAAACCCTCAATATGAAGAAAGACACAGGATCTGGTTAGAGGCATTTCACACACTACAGATGCATAGTTTGAGTCTAGTGGTAACTTAGATACCTCCCAATTGTGATAGATAAAATAGTCCATGACACAACTGAGCTTCTGCTTGGTCCATCGGTCTCTATGGTCTCCATAGGCCACTCCACATTGGTAGAAGAGATGCAGACAATTCCCTTTCACCCGTATGACAAGCTCCAAAATTTGAATTTCAGAATCAAAATGGACCCAACTATTAGAATATATTTTTTCTTTCAGCCAGAGAAACCATGCTGCTAATTGACTTTGACAATGTTACCCTCCCTCCTCCTAGTGAGGATTTGTGTATTGACTTCATGATCTATTACCATGGGCCTACAATTCAATCCCAGTACTTTCCTGGGTGAGCATGCATGGGTGAGCATGCAAGGGTCTTCCTAGATGGCATCTGCCAGGAGAACTATTTTTCATTAGGGAGTGGAGTGGCTCCCCTTTTTGTTCAAAGTCCACCACAGGGTTGAGATGGCACTTTGGGCCTCAACCTTGGTGATCTCATGAAAAGAATACATTATCACAAGGACTAGATCATTACATTGTAAACCAGTCAGAGTAAGTGTAAGAATGAGACACTAAGCTTCAAAGGTAGCTCTATTACACGGTGACGTAATTGAATGGTTAGCCATCCTCTCACTGAGGAAGAGGATGGCTTGCCCTCTTTTTCCAGCTGTATTATTGGTGGCCTAGGGAGATGGTGCGAGGAGACTTGTTGCCTGTGCACAATTCCCTACTTCATCAATCATGGCATGTGTCTAGTTTCATGCACCTATGGTGCAAATGTAAGAAAGTTTCTATGATACAAGTGAATGAGGGTTCTGTGATGCAAGTACACTAGAGGTGTGGTGATACAAATGTGCACCAAGATCGAGTACTAAATGTTGCATGAAATATGGATTATAGTTCATGGGCTCACTCTTTGGGGATAACTCCCACATGCATCCACCATGATGGAGGAGATAGGTGCCACATGACACCAATTCATTGGCCTAGCAGGGGTGTCTGGCTCCAAGTATTCCTTGTGGTCTTTTATGTTAAAAATATTTTGGTTGGCAAAGGACTTTGGGATATTTGTTTCACGGAATGTGAGGCGTCTTGCTCTAGTTGTTGCCAACACGATAAGTAGTCAAGCATCATCTATAGGGTGTTTTTTTTTCAAAGAAAATACTTCTATTCAGTATGGAAGAAGCTCTAAGAGCAAAGCTCAATGAAAAAGTACATCATGCGAGGCATGAAAAAACAAGTACCCTAATAGGGTCAAATTTAGCTCCTAAAAAAGAGCTAGAGAAAATCCAAGGTTTAGGTTGAAGAGTGACCTCAACCCTGTGGGGTACTCCTAGAAGAGCGGGGAGCTGCTTCCTTCCCCGAAGAAAACAGTCTTCCTCGTAGAGGCTACCGGTGAAGACCCCTGCCTGCTCCCCCAAATGGCGACCAAAGTGTGTACCATATCTGGCTAGATACTAGCCAATGTGTGTGCAGGGTGGACATATGAACCATCCAAAGTCTATTTGCATCTAGACCTCCAAATATGCTACGTTGATATGCTCGCCAGAACCTCCCAGGAGGTATACATAGAGGCATGCGCAAGCCTATAAAGAAGGCTAGGAACGTCATCTAGAGAACATGACTCAACCAAGTGTCATCGAACTGATAGAGCCTAGGAAGAGTAATGTCTCTCGTAAAACATCTAAGGCCCAGAAAGAGAGAGCCAAGCTACCGAGCCCCAAGTCATGAAAATATGAAAACGCGTAAAAGGTGCTTAATAATCTAGTTATCCCTTGCCAAATGGCCCTTGTCTGTCTGCCATTCCATAAGCATTGTTGATTGGACTGCTTAGCAGAAAGGCAACAAATAAACATGGAATTCGTCCCAAATCTGGACCTCCACCGGTCTACAATAACCCCTCCATGAATATAAATCCAAAAGAAAAGAGTGATTTTCTACTCTAGGGATTTCTAGAGTCTCTCCAAAATGATTTCTGCAAATTTGTTGAAATCTAAAAATTCTCCCGATGAGATCATCCGGTGGGTCTCTAGTCTTTCAAGCTAAGCATACTCTTCTTGGCATTACTAATTGTGTATTGAAGGAAGGGAGGCTCTTCTCTCGGTGCCTTGCCTCAATCCAATCCCACTCCTCGGGATCCCACTACAAATACTATTTGGGTACACCTCCATGTACTTCCTCTGAGGTGGCTTGCTAATTGTAATCTACGATCATCTGGAAGCCTTTTAAAGACGTTCCAAGAGCCCATAGAGGAAGCGGAAACTCTCTTCCACCTAGGCCACTGCATATAGTGAGACATGCCACGCTCATCAATCCACATTTGTCTATCAATCTCTTCCAGAGAGAAAGGGTAGACTCTCCAAATAGTACTCATCCACCTATGGAGGGAGAACACGGTGTAGGAACAAGAATGGAGAAGAGTTGTGAACACAAGAGAACAAGAAGATAACACAAGTGAACTCCAACAAGCATGTTCAAATGAAACAATACAAGTACTTGGTATATATAGTACCCCAATACTGGTCAACCATATAGTTGACGTATAGCCTACAACACCATATCATTGTAGATATCTCTACAAATCCCCCCTCAATGATATGGCTGAAGTACTCTAGAGTCTAGTCTCAGTAGTACGTGAAGTACCTAAAGTACCATGGTTGCACAAATTCATCCACATGTAGATATAGCAACCTATGGGAGTACAAAAGAAAACAATGTCATTTTACAACCCCCCTTGACATTGTTTGAACGTCTCGTATCCCCAAGCCATGTCGATGTCGTGTGAAAAGAGGCACTGACAGGCTTTTAGTGAAGATATCGAGCAATATGTGAGGTCCATGCAGCCATCTATAATACAATCCCACACATAATGATAGTGAGCCTCCGCACATAGTGATAGTGAGTCTCCGCACATAATGATAGTGAGTCTCAATGTGTTTCATGCGAGCATGAAATACAGGATTGTTTTCCAATAGCAATGCAACTCTAGCTATCACAAAAGATTGGAGTTGTGTTACCATCCTGAGCATGATGCAAGTCATGCACAAGCCTCCTTAACCACATACAGGATTGTTTTCCAATAGCAATGCAACTCTGGCTATCACAGAAGATCGGAGTTGCGTTACCATCCTGAGCATGATGCAAGTCATGTAGAAGCTTCCTTAACCACATACATTCCATAGTGGCTGAATTTGCACCTTTGTATTCGGCTTCACTTGAGAAGAGAGACACGTGGTCTTGCTTCTTACTGAGCCATGAGATGCACGCTAAGCCCAATGAGAAGCAATAGCCGGAAGTGGACCTACAATCATCGATGTCCCTTGACCAATCTAAGTTGGTGAAGCCGTTCAAAGAAATGTCACCATCTGGAGCATAATGTAGCCCATAGGAAAGTGTACACTGTACATATCTGAGAACCCTCTTCGTTGCATTCCAATGCGTGATTGTGGGACAATGCATATAGCTATGTGTAGAGATATCTACAATGATATGGTGTTGTAGGCCATAAGTCAACTATATGGTTGGCCAGTACTTGGGTACTATATATACCAAGTACTTGTATTGTTTCATTTGAACATTTCAGTTGGAGTTCACTTGTGTTCACTTCTTGTTCTCTTGTGTTCATAACTCTTCTCCATTCTTGTTCCTACATGTGGTATCAGAGCATCCATCACTAGAGTCGATTCCTGCGCTTGCTTTCAGACTCCCGCAAGCCTAGCGCTCTAATTTTGTTCTTGGTTGCCCACATTCTGTTTCGTTTCAGCTCCCATAGCTCGCATTTGACAACGGCAGACCACATTTCGCTCCAGTTCAGTCTGGCGCCTCGTTTCATTGCCAGAAACAGTCCACCGGCTGTTTTTTGACTTTTTGAGTTCTGATTTTGATGTTTTTAAAAATTTCAGAGCTGCCCGCAAACAAACAAACTTGTCCCGCACGATTTCGAGGGGAAATTTTATAAAATTTTTTCTGTACAGCCGTACAACTCTGTACGGATAGCTGTGCGACAGTGCCAGGAGTCCGTACAACTTGTTAGAAGGCGATTCCAAGTTTGTACGACTTGTTAGAAGGCGATTCCGAGCATTTTTTGGCGTTTTTGCTCATATTTGGACTCTTTTGAGTTCCAGGACAGTTTCGGGAACTTCTCTTGCCCATATTGCAAGTGCATTGCAAGGTACATTGTTCATTTGCAATGTTACACAACTTGAGGCTGTTTTGGGCACTTGTTTTTAGTGGGTACAGCTTCTACAGGATGTTTGCATCTCTTCCAGACTTGCATTTGGATTCCAATTGGGTTGGGTGCAATATTTGTGGCTGGAACAAGCCTTTTTGGTGCCTACTCAGCTTGCATTGATGAGCCTTGAGACTCATTGACAACTACTTGCAGTTGGGATTGCATTCTAGCACGTGAAGTGCTTCATAATATTGCAATTTGAGCCAATGCTTGCCTGATTTTTGGGGCAGAAGTACTTTGCATTTGGGCCATTGTTTGGCATTGCATTGAACCATTGTTTGGCAGCAATTTAGAATAATTTTTTGGGGCAGAAGTACAGTGCCTGATTGCATTTTGTATTTCGGATGGGGATTGTGATTGAGTAGATTTTTTGGAGCATATTTTGCACTTATTATCCCAGCAGGGATTGGGCTTAGTACATGCCATAGATACTTGGTATCTAGATAGGGTGCACCTAAGCACATGACTCACAGGAAAGAGTGGTTTGAAGAAATCAAACATGTTCATGGCAGATAGGTTACTTGTGCCAATGATGCCACTCAGAACATCATAGGAGTGGTAGAGTTCCCATCCTTCTGGATTCAAGAAAGAAATAGTATACCCATGATGTCTGGTATGTTCTTGACTTGAGGAAATTTTTTTTTTCCATTCCATCCATGGCTCTTGATCAGCACATGCTTGTGGAATTCTAGGATGATCAATGCAAGATCAAGGATCCAAAGAAAGGGTATGAGATTGTTGCTACAGGCTCTTATGAGGCCAACATGGGTCTTTACAAGCTTGATTCTCAGCCCTATAATTAGCATGCTATGGCTGTGTCTCTTCTTCTACCCTAGGTGATTTATGGCATGCTAGGTTTGGTCATGCACGTCACACAGCTTTGGCATATTAGCAGCCTGGCTCAAGAGGTGTGTGGAGCTTGTGCTCTTGGAAAGTTGCATCGCCTACTATTCCAAAAGGATGGTCTTGGTTCAATAAGAGCACAACGGGTCTTGTAGATTGTGCATAGTGATGTTTGTGGACCAATGAATATGTCGCAACCCATAGAGGGTATCAGTAATTTGTCACATTCTTTGATGATTGTTCAAGGTTCACTTGGCCCTTTCTCACGAAAAGCAAATCTGAAGTGTTCAATTGGTTTAAGGAGTTCAAAGCATTGGCTGAGAACCAAACCAGTTCTAGAATTGGAACACTTAATTCTGACAATGGGGGAGAGTATACTTCACATGCTTTTGAGGAATACTTGAAAGAGCATGGGATAAGGCATCAAAAAACAATGCCATACATGCCTCAGCATAATCCAATTGCAAAGAGAAAGAACAGGACTCTCATGGAGATGACACGGTGTATGCTGAAATTTAAGAGAATGTCAAAGGCATTTTGGAGTGCTGAGTATGAAAAACCCAAAGAAAGGAACCTTCTATTAATGCTTGAAAGATTTCATACAAGACAACAGCCCCGAAGGTGCTGAGTATGAAAAACCAAAAGAGGTTGAAAGAAAGAAAACTGGCCTATTCCAGAGAAGCCCAGCTCACTGCCTAGGGGATCTCTGGAAGTAGGCCAAGTGGGGGACTATACAGCCAGCGAATCCTTCGCGGAGTGAAGATGTAGAAAACACCTGTAGGACAAGCCTTGCAAAAACGAGCATGCCTCTCAATAGTCGCCCTAGAGCCTGGGGTCCCACGCTCCCAGGTGGACCGTAGAGTGTAAATGATATCTTGCCAGATGGCAACCAAGGTAGCCGAGGGTGGAACCGTCACAAGACTGCAGCGAGCCACCCAAATGTTCCAAGCTGTGATGCTGGCTACCACCTCGCAAACACTGTCCTCCCTAGGAGAAAGAGGAGCTAGGGTGTCCGGGGGGACTGCCTCGTGGAGTGCAATCCTCTGAATGCTCTGACCCTATATCCAGTAGGCTAGGGAGATCTCATCAATCAGAAACGCGTGTCCTCCCTCTGTCAACCAAGCCACCATCCCCCAGGTTTAGTCTCTATGGAGACTTTGCATACGTGTCATGAGCTCGAGGGCTCTCATCCAAATCCTCGCTGTGCTACGACAGCTCCATAGGCAGTGCGGGCTAGCCTCCAAGACACCATCTGAGTAGCAATGCCACTGCCCCTCCACTCGCATCTACTCCAACCACGAGCCGATGGGCAAGCCTCCGTGGGCTGCCAGCCAGAAGAAGTATGAAATCTTCCTCGGCCACAAGCTAGACCACAACCGTGTCCAAAACCTGGAGCGAACATGCTAGGGCACTCTCTGGGTCACCCATTGTCTCTCCCTTGAGGGAGTCCACCTTGACGAGTCCATCTGAAGTCTCCTGCCAATCTGTGTGGTGTAGGAAAAGAAAGGCACCTCATCTATTGTCTCAGCTAGGCTGCCCCTGGAGGGCCAAAACCACTCCCCCGGGTCCCATTGGACCTCCCTCAGGGGTCTACCCTCCCGTAGCCAGAGGCGTCCTGCTCTGAGATACTGGGAGGATCAATGTGCCACTCCTTCCCCAAGCATCCTACCACTCTGATCATCTGCCAGTGTATCCCATCAAGACTCCCATCCATCTCAGGGTCACTCCCAGTGAGGGGCTGAAGTAGGCCTCCAGGTCCTACACGGAAGAAGCCGGGGTGCGTGCTGCCGCGCTGCATCAAAATCCTCAAGGGAACACCAGTATGGGACAACTGCCCCAACCATCTACTGTCTCTCCAAATGTGAAGTCCTACCCACCAGGACTCAAGAATGGTTGCCTTGCCCCTCTCAGATGTGCTAGGGCATCAAGCCTGCCCCTCTCAGATGCGCTAGGGCATCAAGCCTTGCCTCTACCTCCATAGGTAGTCTGCTCCAGCGACCAAAAGACCCTGTTGGACCATTGTCCCACTGTGCCCAGCCAATGTGAGTCCGCTTTCCAAGCATACGTCCCTCCTAATCTCTGACCTCTGAGTGCCACATAAGGGGCTGGCGCTCAAACTCCTCTCTACATCTGGGCGGAGCACGGATGAGACCCCCTGCTAGTCTCTGCCAAACCCTGTTAAGACTCCTCATCAGGGGGGAGCCCTTCCTCGTAAGGGGGGCCTCTGAGAAGATCCATCTATGTGAAGGCTGCCACTGTCGCCCAGTGCATGGGGTGTTTCTTAGAAGCCCTATCTATAAGAGGAGCTTCCAAGGCTCGACACCTAGGGTGAGGCCACGAACCACCAACTTGCCCAAAAGGACCCTTCTCTGCATATCCGGATCAGTGATACCCAAGCCTCCCAGTGCTTGTGGCATGATCACCATCTGCCAAGCTACTCGGGCCCTAGTGTTCCTCGTGCCGTCTGAACCTGCCCAGAGGAAGTTTCGTACCAACCGTCAGAGCTGCCCAATGTATCCTCTGTGAAAGCACCAACAGGAGGCAATATACCAAGCAGTGGCAAGAAGGACCTGGTTTGCCACTAAGGCGCAACCTGCGAGGGAGAGTTTGGTCGAGCTCTAATAGAGAAGCTTGTGCCGAACACTCTCAAGGACGGGGGCAATCTGTTGCTCTGCTGTGATGTCAATACCCACCTGGCATCCAAGATATCTCACTGTCTGGCCCTGCGGTATCCATCTGAAACCAAAGTCACTCCCCCACTCACGGATCTCTTGTGTCTCCTCAAATCCCATGAACAAGCCTATGGATTTTGTCCAGTTTGATCCGTGCCCCCGAGGCCTCACAATAGATATTCAGTTTTGCAGATTTGCCCTTGTGAGACAGAAGCTGTGTTTTTTGTAGTGACAGAATATCTTGCAGTGTTCTGTAATGGCGTCTGATTGTTTTTCATAGATTGTCACTGAAAAGCTTGACAAGAACAACTTCCAAGCATGGAAGTTTAGAATGACGAATTTCCTTATGGGAAAAGGCTATTGGTAGTTCATTACAGGAAATGAAGAAGAACCAGTTCTTCCTAATGTTCCCAATCAACAGGAAATGCAGGCATTTAAAGGATGGCATGAGAGAGCCAAAAAAGTTATGTACTGGCTGTCTATCAGTATTTCAGATTCTATGATTGTGCATATTCAAGATGCAAGTATGCCAAAGGAGGCATGGGATACTTTGGCAAAAATGTACAACACAAATACGCAAGCCAGGAAAATGCAGCTCAAGCAGGAGTTGCACAATGTGCAGAGAGAAAATATGAGCATTAATGACTACCACATGAAGGTGAAGAAAATTGCAGATGCACTTGCTTCCCAGTGGAAGATGATGATTTTGTTTCTGTGACCTTGAATGGTCTAGGAAAGGATTATGCACAGTTCCAAACATCCATTGCCGTCCGTGAAAAATTTCCTGATTTGGAGGAGTTGTTTGCTCTTCTAATTTCTGAAGAGCAGAGAAATGGTGGTGCATCTTCTTCAGGAAGTTCCAAGGATTCCTTAACTGCCTCAAACACCTCTTCTCTCTCTGTCATCCATTTCAGAGGCTCAGATTTTACCACCTGCTGAAGAGGATACAAAATCTGAGATAACATATAAATAAATCTCGACAGATACTTCACCTTCTGGAGAAAGGTATGCAACTGCTTGGTATTCTCAGGAGAGGACAGCATAACTAAAGCTTTTACTTTACCTGGATCTAGCTCAATCCCATTCTCAGATACAATATGCCCCAATATTTTAGTGCTGGTCTGAGCTAACTGAGTCTTCTTAGGATTTAATTGACCACCATTATTATCAATCTCATAGACTACCTGATCCAGCTTGCCATAGTGCTCCCTTCTTACACTGTACACACAGATGTCATCAATAAACACTTTACAAAATTTATCCAGGAAAGGTGATAAAATCATATCTGAATTCTCTTGATAGTGCGAGGGGCCGTTGGTAACTCCAAAAGGCATTTTCCTGTAACAAAAACAGCCCCGTGGGGTAATGAAGGTAGTCTTGATTTGATCTTCCTGGGCTATGGCTATCTGGAAGTACCCTGAATATCCATCACACAAGCTGTACATTTCATGACCCGCCACTTTATCAAGAATATCATCTAGAAAAGGCAGAGGATAGTGGTTTCTCTTTGTCACTGCATTCAGAGGTTTGTAATCAATACAGACTCTCCATTTGTCTACACCTTTTGGCACTATGACCACAGGACTTATCCAATCAGAGTGAACTACAGGGTAAATTATTCCTGCCTTGAGAAGCTTATCTACCTCTTCCTTCAGCACATCTCTCTGTTCCAGGCTTAATCTCGTTATTTTCTGAAAAACAGGTTTGGCACCTTCCTTCAGCTCAATCCTCAGAGGCTTCCCTTTAAATCCCCTGATCTCCTCATAAGAGGTGATAAACAAATTGGGGTATTTCTGCAACATCTTCAAATATTCTTCTTTCTCCTCAACATTGAGATCAGGATTCAATGATTGCTCAATCAACACCTGGGTTGATTCTTGAGAACATTTGGGCTGCATTAAATCCTCGATAACCTCAAACCTATCCACCTCTTCCTCACCGAACCCTGCTGCCCCCACAAAATCTACCTGTGACTCATAAGTGGCACATAATTTCTTCCACAAACCTTTCGTAGTCTGCTCATTTACTACTATGAAATAAACTGACTTTGCAAGATGATGTCATATAGTAGACTTTGTAATGCATCCAACTCATTCCAATCATGCCTAGACATATCTGCAGGCTTAGCTTCAATCCGTGCCAAGGGTTTAATCTGCTTCTTTGAAATAAGCACATCCCTTATCTGTTCTTTCCACAAAGAAAAGCTTGTACCATCAAGCTTTTTAATGCTAAAAAACTCCTTTTCAGACATGGAAGAGGATGTTGAGAGATCACGCTCAACATCATGTAATTGTATGTGAATAGCATTAACACTTATAGAGTGCTATAAAGGAAAGGGTTAGATGCCCTAACCCTAACCCTAACCCTAAATGGGTTTGTATATATTCTACATTTTCAACTAAATCTAGTGTACAGTTAGTCATTTGTGGTGTGCTCTCTAGTTGTGCCCTCTCTCCTCGTCTCCACTCTTCTCCTCTCCCCTCTTCATATTTTGTCATGGTATCAAAGCTCCCTTGCCTTACGCTGAGGCATTACAATCTGAGAGCATGAGAGAGTGTGAGAGATTGAGTGATTGTTAGGTCCCTTGAGTGTTATTCGTGAGAGTTCACTTCCGGTGAAAGACTCCCATCTACTTTGATAGAATTTCCGTTATTTCCATTCACGAGAGAGAGAGAGAGAGAGAGAGAGAGAGAGAGAGAGAGAGAGAGAGAGAGAGAGAGAGAGAGAGAGATGCTCCTTCTCCTTGAGAGATTTCTATTTGTCTTGAGAGATTTGTGAGTGCTTTGAGAGAATTGTGTTTTTGATAGAGTGAACGTCACTTCCATTCCAAGATAGATCAGTTTCTTTTTGAGTGAGAGAGAGCACTTTGAGATTTGTGAGAAAGAGAGTCATCCTACCTATTCTCGGAAAGATATATGGAACACAAATAGAGTTTTGTGACCATTGTGTATCCGTAAGGAGGAGGGTAGCCAGAAGGAAGCCCTAATCTACCGAATCCACCAATGCTATTGTTCCTTCATCACTTTTTGAAGTCACCGAACTCTCATCCTCACTGCTGGTTTCACTTCTCTCTTCCTCTTCACTTGCTGAATCTGAAACTTCAGCCTTGCTTACCATATCAAAATTCAATTTCTTCCCATTCGTATGTACATAAAATATTCCTCTCTGCCAATTCTGAATTGCACCTACCTTCCTCAACCATGGCCTTCCAAGAATCAAAGGATAGGCTCCCAACCCCGCAGGCATCACATGACAATCCACTCGACATGAAACACTGCATGCCTCAACCTCCAGACCAGGTACTATCCCTAAAGTCTTCACCTTGGAGTAGTTTGCCATTCTGATGCGATAACTAGAGGAGCGGGATATCTTCAGTCCTAATCTCTCCACACAAGCCTGAGTAATCACACAAATCTGTGCACCCCCATCTATATAGGCCTCTCCGAAACCCTTTCCTTTATGCCAGGCTTCTACAGCAGGTAAAAGATCCGGAAACTCTGAGATAGACATCAGCTTAATTGTACCTTTATGAGAGTTCTTCTTTGCTGGATTTACAGCCCGCCTCCATTCTTTTTTTAGCTTTGGGCATAGACCAATCATTTGAGCAAATCATTTGAGCAAATGTAATATCCGGTTTCCTCGCTAAAAGATCTTCCACCAAATCATAATCTCCCTGCTCCTTCCCCATGGGATAATCTGCAGTTCTGTACTTCCTTCTGGGCTTCCTGCTCTTCTTCTTTTGGTAGGTCATCATCTCCTCAGACTGCTTCCCCTTCTTTGCACTCGGACCAACCTCCTCTTCTCTATCTCTCTTCCCTAATGGCATGACATCTTTATTTTCCTCACACTCCAACAAGCCAAATGTAGTTGCCTTACCTTTCCCTTTCTCTTCTGCAGTGGTTTTACAGATTCCAGAGGTACTAGGCTGACCTGCATCTTTTACTTCTACACTATGATCATTCACCCTATTATTTAACCCTGTTGGCAATGGGATAAACATCACCTCCAGCACGAGGAGGCTTATCACAGTGTGTGCTGTAATGTCCCCACTCTCCACAATTAAAGCACTGGACACAAGGTGCAAATGACCCTTGACCTCGTCCTGCCTGCCACGGGCCTGAATTATTTGAAGAAGGCATGCTGCCTTTGCCATAACCACCCGATGATCTACCTCTTCCCCTACCATTCATCAAATTCAAACTCAAACTCTTCATAAGCTCTGACATTTCATGAATTTCGTCTTTATATTCTCCTCCTTCTTGACTTCAGGCTTCTGTATTTCTCTCATGTGAACACATGTTGAACCATTGGCATCTCTTGCATCATTTGTGACAATCTTATCTGCTTCCTCTCCCTCTCTTTTGCTACCCTGAGAGCATCCTCATAAGTGACCAGTTCTTTACATTCAATCTTTATCCTAATCTCCGGCTTCAAACCAGCAACAAACCTATCCTTTTTTATGACTCTGGGAGGAACTTCAGGTAATAAGGCCACCTGCCATTTATTCCACAACACAGTGAACTTACCGACATACTCATTCACTAACTGAGTCGGCTGTTGCTGCAATAAACATAGCTCTCTCCAAATGCCATCAGGATCTCTAAAACACATAAACCTGTCCAGGAAAGCTGTCCTCACCTCGTAATAAGTCGGGTTTCTGTGAGCACCCTCATCATCACGCATCCTTGCAGAGAAAGTCTGCAGCCACGTTCTTGCTTCTCCCAACAGACAAAATGATAGAATCTGAAGAAGGACTTCTGGAGCATTCTTGTCTTTAATAAGAGCTATGAACTCCAAGCACTCTAAAAACCTCTCTGGGTCTTCATTGGGCAACTCGTGAAATCGAGAAAATTCATGAGCCATCTCTCCTCTTGACTAACTTATCTCAAACACACTTCCAACCAGAAATACCACCCAACCTCTTCAACAAAAATAATCACTCTACTGAATAAAACTTACCCTGCATCTGACTGGCATTCTTCTTCCTAAGAGCAATCACTTTCAAAGCCTTTTGAACCTTAGCACGGAGACGTATCACCCGAAGTTCAATATCAAGGCATCTATCTCTCCTGTGTCCACACTCCCCACATAACTCACAATGAATCACTCTCATGCGAGGCTTTGTCTTCATAGTTTCAATCCCTAACCACACAGAAATTCTAGCAACATTCCCTAGCCAATTCTTCTGGGCCGTTTTGTCTTGAGTACCCAATCTCAATTCAAAACTCCTCCTGTCCCCAGCAGGATCGCCAAAAAAGATGATAGGAAAAAAAAAGGAAAGACAACCAGGAATTATGTACTTCACCACGTCAGATAGCTGAGACTTCATAGGGATCAACTGCAATGTGGGCTCATAGATGATGAGCTTATGAACCAGATTCCAGAGTATGTGTCTTTGTAATAGGCACCGAGACAAACCCCCACAAAAAAACAAAACTGACTGAACATGGATCACACAGACAAACTCCTCCTCTGTCTCAAACTCTGCCAAATTTGCCAGTACTGCAAAAGAGTTCCTGTAGGAGAGAATTGGCCTAGGAGTGCGAAGAATAATAGGTTGCCCATCCTGATGAGCAGGTGGGGGGACTAGGGCAACCATAGGCATCCAACGGGGTATTGATCGTACTGTGCGCACTAAAGAAGATGGTCCATATCTAGGGATTGGTCTCGAAGGTCCTGGGCGAGAAGGGGGGGCTCTGGTAGTGTGTGTAGACGAAGTAGGACGAGAAGGCAGAATAAACCGTTTGGGCCTTTTCTTCTTCCTTGGGCAATCCCTGGCAAAGTGTCCAAGGGTCTTGCAAATCCTGCACTGATCACGTCTCCCAGCTACGCCTACTAGACAGTTGGACTATGCACAATGTGTTCCATGTAGCTTGGTTGAAGCCATATTTTGGACCTCCATAAGGTAATCATCTGTAATATTAGGGTCCGAGACTGTTGTACTCAAAGTTTATGGCGACCCACCAAGAGTCACACCTGGGTCACGTCATGGTCACCTCAGCAACATGCCAAGTTGTTGGACCTTGGTCATACCTAGTCGCAGCATGTTCACATATGTTCACATCTTGGACACATGGAACAGACTTGGACATGACTTGACATGGAACAGACTTGGACATGACTTGACATGGACATGACTTGGACATGACATGGACATGACTTGGACATGACTTGACCTGGACATGATTTGGGTATGACGGAAGCAATACATGACCGAAGAGTGCCAAACCTCAACCTCGACTCACCATGGTCAAAGTCAATCAGAGGGAAGTACTGGCGCAATGGTACACGGGATACACCTGTTGGTGCACATGGGAAGCAGTCCAACAATTAAGAGGCATAGGTGGTGCACCAACCCTCTCAACCAACTAGTGTCAAGAGCGCATGGAATAGACAGGAGAACACATGGAGCACGGGATTCACTGACCCAGGACAGGCTGGAGTGTTGCGGAAGCCATCAAGGATAGAGCGGCCCACAAACGGTGGAATGGCTAAGGATGGCTAAGGGTGCAAGAAGACATCCAATAGGGAGAAGGAGAGGAGATTGGTAGCAGGGGGTGGAGCAGAGGAGGAGAAGGTGAAGAGGGGGAAAGGGGAAAGGGAGAGGGATATTCTGGCAGGGGCGAGAGGCGTGAGTGAATGAGTGAGAGGCTAGAGTCAAGAGCTCGCCTCGTGTGTATCTTCTAGGGGTGTACCCGTCATCTTGCTTTCTAATGAGTTATGCTACTCTTCGTCTCTGCTCGCTACTCTAAAATCTCTTTCCGTTGTGTTCTTTCCCCCCCCTCCTCTCCCTTCACCTGGTACAACGGACCTGTGTCATGTGCTTGAAGTTCTTGCAGTTCATATCGAGGGTTGGCTTTCGTGATGTTGTTCCGCTTTGGTCTTCTTCTTGCTCACATCACTTCAGCACTTGTACCGCTTGCACATAGTTGACACCATCGACAAGCACTCGCCTACATACCATCCGTCGCCTACATACCATCCGTGAGACTTATGGTTGGTCTTACTCGCTTCTCGCACCAGTGGCCCTAGGCCTCCGATAATACTTCCGGAAGTGTTATGACCCCCCCCCCCCCCCCCCAAGACAGTTTATGGCGATCACGGTGGGACACTGCTGGTGTCGAGTAGCACGAGTGAAGTGGTGATCTAGGGTCCTAGAGAGAGGTCTTATGCCGAGTAGTTCTGAAACATTTGAAGGAGCTAGTGAGAGAACTAGGAGGTACTTGAGGAGAGTGGAGAAAAGACTTCCGGCAGACCAAACTAGGTACAAGAAGCATTACGTGCGACGTAAATTTGCGAAGTCCTCAACTCGAGCACAGAGTGAGCCCATTGGAGCAGTAGCCAGAGCAAGTAACTTCATTGACACTCTCATTGACTTGGACCAACAGGAACCTTGGTGGTCAGATCCGGACTCCGGAGAAGAAGAAGTGCAAAGCGGAGAACAGGTGAAAGAAGAGGGTACTAAGGACGAGGACTCCTCAGGGACTCATCAAGGTCAAGGCAGCCCTTCTCCTCCTCCTGCAATGATGTCTTCATCAACCACCACTTCTACCGGAGTGGTGACTCCATCTGCTCCCGCCTCAACCTCTTGTGGACAAGCTGCTACCTCATCTGTTATGCATAGCTCCGGGCTCCTAGCTAATCCTTCTTCTACATCTATTCCATTGGGGGGTACTTTTGCTCCGGCCGTGCCTTTACCTGCCATGATGGTTTCATCTCCCTTTCCATCCACACCGGTGTTGCCTTTTCCACCACCTCCTTCCTTCCCTTCTGCCTACTCATCCATGACTTCAACTCCGTCCCTCTCTTTCCCTAATGCTCTCCCATCCTCTTTCACCCCCACATCTTCCATGTTCTCACCCTTTCCCTCTGCAACACCGAGACCCCCCACTTACGCCCTACCATCTGGGTACACTTCCTCTATGACTACATCAGTAGTGACTTCTCCATTGTGGTCCTCCACAGGAGGAGTTGTCGGGGTGGTCTCCCCCTTGGGAGCACCAACACTCATTACAGCCCCATCGGGACTCCCTCCAACTCTTGCATCCTCTCCAACCTCTCGGGTGGGGATGGCCCCCTCTCCAACCTCTCGGGTAGGGATGGCCGTTCTCAGTCCTCCAAACAGAGCTAGACTTCTCGAGCTACTCAACAAGGTCCACGTGAAGACTCAAAAGTTCAAAGGCCACCTCCATGAGGATGCGAAAGCTCATGTGTAGAGCTAAAGGTGTGGAGAATGAGCATGTGTTCCTTCACATCTTTCCCTCATCATTGGAGGATGCCACGGATGTATGGTACAGTCAATTTCCTCCGGACCACTTCCAGACGTGGACAGACCTAAGGGAGGAATTCTTACGCACTTTCAAGTTGGAAAAATTCGAACACATGATTGTCCAAGAGTTATCCACTGACACCATGAAGCCTAGAGAGAGCATCTCTGAGATGTACACAAGGATGAGGGTCTTGGCGGCAAAGATGTCGGTGCCACCCAATGACGCCGTCATGAAGGGGTGGTTTTTGAAGACTTTACCCTCCACCATTGCTATAAGGCTGGTTGACAAACTTCCTGAGCATGCCTCACTACAAGAATTTCTGAGGGAAGCGGTGAAGATGGAATGGTCCCAGTTAGGTTTCGCCTCAACACCCGCCCAGACCGCCCAACTTCCGAGAGAAGAGGGCTCACAGGCATGGCAGCAACTCAAGAAGGAATTAGAAGAAATCAAAGAAGGTCTGAAAGACATAACAAAAGTGGATGGACCGTCACCCTTTGAAGCTCAGATAAGAAGTGGTCTCTGGTGCACCGACTGCAAGGGTTCTGGCCATGGCTACTGGGAATGTCCATCGAAGCGTAAGGTACCCACCCCGACCTCCTTTTGCACATTTTGTGAAATTCATGGACATGATGCCTCCAAGTGTAGGTATCTTAAGGGGTTGAGGAAGCTTCTGCCGGAGTATCCAATTGGAGAACCACTGGTGGCTACAGTCAACAAACCTGCACGACCACTTCAGGGCTAGTACCCCTAGCTTCAGCCCCTGTGAAGGCACCTGAACCACCAACCCATCCTATCATTCCACCTCCACTACTTCCTAATCCTCCTTTGCTCCAAGCTCCTACTCCTAGTGAATTTGGGGCTCCATACTTCTATCCTCCGCCCTACTATGCACAGTATCAACCACCTATGTCAGGGGGTGGATATGGACCCCCTTATATCCGTGGTCGACGGGGTGGGTTCCGAGGTGGACGTGGAGGTAGAGGTACCAACTTTCGCAGGCCCATCATGTGCTATAGATGTGGCGAGTATGGCCATTACCAAGATGATTGTACACAACCATTCGGGGGACCCTCTTGTACACGGTGCAACACAAATGACCACTACACCAGAGATTGTCCCAATGGCAGAAGGGAATCAACATCGCAAGTCAACATGGTTGATGTAGTAGTGGCGGGGGAGGGTGACAAACCCCATTTGATTGGTGCAGTGTTGGGAGCTGTGACTAGGTCACAAATGAAGGGTGACAGTAGTAAGATGATTCAACATCAATATCGGAGGCCTCCTCACCAACTAATACCAGCTCAGTCACTAGAGGAGCATCCCCACCTCCTTCCTCCAAGGTGGACAGTGGGCACAGGACTGCATCACCCTTGTCCTCTCCTGTAACTGGATTAGAAAGGACCCGAAGGGCCCCACAGCCATCAAGACCTATCAATAGCTCTAAAACTACCTCAGCTCCAAGTGAGCAATCTATGCCTTCAAGGTATCAGGAGGTGGTCAGGAGTGTCACCAAAGATCTTCAATCTAGTTTTGAAGATGAAGGCGTCACACCTCAGTTTCCTTCCCACAAGTCCAGAATAGTGAGGTTTGCAACAGAAGTGACAACTTTAGGGCAAAAACGTGAAGAGTCACAGGCAGGCCCATCCACCTTCCACTTAGGAAGCACAATGAAGCAAGAGAAGGAAAAAGGGGTGAAGCCTAGTAGTGCCCGAGAAAAGGGGAAATGGGTGATGGGAGAGTCACCACAGGAAATATTGACTGAGAATCCAGAGGCACCTCCTCTCCCTCGCGTGAGCTTCGACCCTCGGCCAAAAGCTCGGCGGATGAAGGCACAAAAGGTTGCTGCTACTGTCCAGCCCTATTCTTTGATGGATGACTTGATGGATTTTAGGCCCAATATCACCTTACGACAACTCTGTCAATTGTCTCCACATATCAAGCATCAGACTATTGCATTTGTGAATCGCATTCCAGGAGGGCGCCAAAGGGGATCTGTTCAGGGCGGACCCACACCAGAGACAGTAACAGTTCAAGATGGAGTAACACTAGACAATTGCTCAGCCTATGCTGCCCTCACATGTGAACAAAGTCCCAACCTCGCAGTGGAGATCAATGGGGTGGAGCTGAAAGATGTTTTCTTGGATGGTGGGGCAGCAGTAAACATCATGCCGAGAGGTACTCTTCAACAACTGGGTTTGAAATTGACAACTGACGTACATTTTCAAGTATGCATGGCGGATCAACACAAGGTGAAGCCTATGGGGGCTGTAAAAGGTGTTCACATGAAGATTGGGGGAGTTACATTCCTGTCCAATTTTGTTGTACTTAATATGACGGAGGGTGAGCAGACTTATCCTCTACTTCTTGGTAGACCATGGTTACGCTCAGCAAAGTGATGAAGTTCGACTACCTTTGGGATCCACATCCTTAGAAATAGACATGGTTACTGGAAGGGCCCGTCACCGACCTGTGGAACTTGGGGAAGAGGATTTTGAAGAAGAAGGGGTGGAAGAGGAGCGATGGGCACTTGGGGATTGGCCCCTACAGAAAGAAGAGTTGGCCTATGTGGAGGACTCACCCTTCCAAGGTGAAACCTATGTAACAGCAGCACGAGATGATGGTGAGAGCTTGACGTACTTGTTGGAACATGCTAGACCAGAGATGAGGAAGAAGCTGTCATCTTGGATTGGATGGGGGCCCTGGGATCCTTAGCCATCAACATGGTGGAGTTGTGTCCAGAAGAGGATCTTGAAGCCCATCTTGGTACTTCACGGAATGCGCAAGAGGTGAGCTAGGAAGCCTCTTCACCACCTGGTTTGGCTGATCTCATGTATGAACGGATGCCTTTTGGCCTTCTTAATAATCCCCACATGTATCAGCGAATGATGTCCGCAAGTACCAGACCAAGTGGTGGGGAGGCCACCAGGGTGACTCAAAGACAAGACCATGAAGCAGCAATGGAAGCAATGGAGGCACACGACATGGATGCCTCACACCAAGAAAATGACCATGGGGTCACAACTGAGGAGGAAGAGGATGCTATGCAAGAAGATGATGAGCGGGCGCAGCATAATGATGGTCCTGAAGAGAGCACTCATGAATCTATGGAAGAAGAAGATGACCACATAGATCATGGGCTGGGTGAGCACAATGATGGTATTGGAGAAGACACTCATGGATCTGCAGAAGAAGAGGATGACCACCTACTTACCGATGTCATTCAAAGGCAGGCGGTGCCGGAAATGACTCTTGGAAGGGTTATTGAATCCATTGTGCAACCTGACCAACCTAGGAGGGGTCAAGAGACCGGACAATTTGAAGGAGTCGTCCACATTCACACTGGAGTCTGGAACTGCAGACCTTCAAGGCAAGCCCACAGCATACAGGGAGAAGAAGATGTCACGGACCTTGTTCTACTCGACTTATATGTGTCAGAAGCTGACCCCCCAACGACACAGGAGGTTCATGAAACTACATACGAGGTGGTTGGACTACCATACAGAGGAATGCTCAAGCAAGCACTAAAAGGAAAGAAGAGAATGGGCCCAAGTGCTGCCTCTACATTCCAACCATTTCTAGAACACACCCAACCGTCCTATCCGAGCTCTTGGATGGAAGAAGTAGTGGGGAATTTTTCTCTGGATGATTCTCCTGCGCACCCAGCAGTGGGAGTAGAAGAACCGAACAACTCCACATCAGGAAGCATACCTCAGGTGGACCATGCTAGGGATTGGAGGTATCTGAACATAGGGACAGAAAACCAACCACGACATTTTAAGGTAGCCAGTTGGGTCTGGGAACATGACTATCTCCTTGCTGCATTGTCTGATTTTTTTCAAGAGTATGTTGATGTCTTTGCCTGGTCATATAAGGATTTAAAGGGAGTACCCCCTGAGTTCATGGAACATCGCATCGATCTATATCCGGAAGCAGAGCCGGTGATCAGGGGACCATATCGCATGAATCCTAACTATGGCAAGGCTGTCCATGCTGATATTCAAAAGATGGAGCAAGCAGGGTTGATCTACCCTGTTGACTACTCCGAATGGCTTAGTGGCATCGTAGTGGTGCCCAAAAGAGAGACTGGAAAACTCCGAGTTTGTGTCGACTATAGGAGTTTGAATACCGCCACACGTCGGGATAGGTTTCCTCTCCCCTTCATTGACAGGGTGCTAGAAACCGTAGCTGGTCATGCTCTCTACTCCTTCATGGATGGATACAGTGGGTATCACCAGGTTCGGGTGCGAGAGCAAGATCAGTTAAAGACTACCTTCGTCACCCAATGGGGAACTTATGCTTACCGGATGATGCCTTTTGGTCTATGCAATGCACCGGCCACGTTTCAACGTCTTGTCACCAAACTCTTCCAAGAGAACATCGGAAAGTTCCTTGAGGTATTCTTGGATGACTTCTCTGTGTTCAATGGTAAGAATGCTTCTCACCTCGAACCTGCTATTCAGACTGATCACATGAGTAAGTTGAGGTGGGTTTTTGATAAGTGCAGAGAAGCTAGGTTGTGCTTGAATCCGGACAAATGCTTCTTCCTCGCCTTGCGAGGGGTTCTCCTTGGCCACATCGTCTCGGCTAAGGGAATGACCATGGACCTAGCAAAGGTGGAAGTGATATTGACCTTGCCTATTCCTCGCACACCCAGAGAAGTCAAGTCTTTTTTGGGACATGTGGGTTATTATAGAAGATTCATCAGGTCCTATGCCGACATAGGGGTGGCGTTGACGGAACTCCTTCGGCAGGAGTAGTCCTTCAACTGGTCGGCACCTCAACAACTGGCGTTTGACAACCTCAAGGATCGTCTAGTAAAGGCACCCATCTTGCGGCAACCTCAATGGGATGTCATTTTTCATGTGCATGTAGATGCAAGTGGGCTGGCGATTGGGGCGATATTGGCCCAACCAGATGAAGAGCACAAACTCGACCTACCTGTGTACTTCGCAAGCAGACAACTCAATGGAGCAGAAAGAAACTATAGCACCACTGAACGCGAGGGCTTGGGCATGGTCTATGCCATGACAAAGTATCGGCACTATCTCTTGGGCAGTAAGTTTATCATCATTACTGATCATCAAGCTCTCAATTACTTACTGAACAAACCAACGCTTGGGGGGAGAGTGAGCAGGTGGATTCTTCTATTTCAAGAGTTTGACTTTGACATCCTAGTGAGAGCAGGCCGATTGCATCAACCAGTAGACCACTTATCAAGGATCTCTTCAGGTGAAGCAGCCATAGGAGTTGATGATGACCTTCCAGATGCGGGCCTCTTCTGTGTTGATGCCACAATACCAAAAGATGACTGCCTGTTTGCTGTGGACTGCTTTCCCCCATGGTATGCAAACATTGTACACTTGTTGTCTACAAGGGAGTTCCCCAAAGGGTTAACTCCAGCACAAAAGCGGAGGCAGATTGTTCAGGCTGCTCCTTTCAAACTGATCGCGGGTCAGCTATACAAGTTGGGGAAGGACCACATTTTAAGGAGGTGTGTGCTTCCTCATGAAACACAAGCCATCCTTCAGGAGGCTCACTCAGGAATGGGGGGAGGTCATATGGCACCAGAGGCCACTGCTAGAAAGATAATGCGCTCTGGGTTGTGGTGGCCAAAGCTATTCCAAGACTGCTACGCTTATGTGCACCGCTGTGACTCATGTCAAAGAGGGGGGCCGAAGCCTACCCGACGGGAGTACCTTCCCCTTCAGCCATCCAGCCCTGTACCACACTTCTATAGATGGGGATTGGATTTTGTTGGACCCATCTCTCCTGCAACTCGAAGAGGGAACAAGTATGCTCTGATTGCTACCGATTATGGCACTAAATGGGTGGAGGCTAAGGCAGCGAAGACCTGCACTGCTCAAGTTGTGGCCTCATTCTTGTATGATCAAATCATTTCTAGGTTTGGATGTCCTGTGGAATTGATGAGTGACAGAGTTACCCACTTTCTCAATGATGTCATCAGTGACCTCATCACCCAACTGCAAATTGTTCACAAGACCTCTAGTTCATACTACCCTCGAGCCAATGGTTTGGCCGAGAGCTCCAATCGGACCATGTCTCATATTGTGGCTCGGTTATGCCTTCATTCCTTGGCAGATTGGGATATTCTACTACCAGCTGCTCTTTTTGCTTACAGAACAGCATACAAGGCTAGCACTGGATATTCACCCTTCCAGCTAGTTTACGGCTTGGAGGCGGTTATGCCCTATGAGTTCCACATGAAGACCACTAGGGTCATGGCAGAGATGGCTGATAACTTGGAGGCATGCACACTTGAGAGATTATGGGATCTTGAAGCCTTGGATGAACATCGTCGTGAAGCTATCCTTGCTCAGGAAGTCTAGCAAAGAAGGCAGAAGGCATGGCATGACAGAAATCTCAGGAAGAGGGAATTCCAAGTTGGCAGCTTGGTCTTGTTATATTCCAGTAAGTTCCTGAAGCATAAACCCAAATTTGTCAGTGGCTGGACAGGGCCCTTCTTTATCACAAGGATTATTCCCAGTGGAGGGGTTTATTTGGCCACCTTGGAGGGCAAGAAGTTACCAGCACCTGTGAATGGCTCACGGGTAAAGAAGTATCATCCACATTGACTCTCTCTCTTTGGATAAGGATTTCCATTCCTATTAGTTGAATTTCTATTTATTCAAAAAAAAAAAAAAAACAACAACAATGTATTCCCTTTCCTAACCCTGTCAAGCTTCTACTCTCTGCCCTGCCCAGTTGCACTCTTTGGTGGGAGACCAATAAAAATTGGGTTTCTCCTTCTCTGGCAAGACGGAAACAGCCCTTGCCTTCTCTGACACACACTTCTCCTTAATCCCTCTTCACCCCTGCCACTCAGGTTGAACCTCTATTCACCCCTGTTCACCCATGTTTACCTCCAAGTCACCCTTGTTCACTCCTAGGTCACCCCTGTTCACTCCTATGTCAACTCCCCATGTTCACCTCTCTGTCACCCATGTTCACTCCTAGGTCACCCATGTTCACTCCTAGGTCACCCCTGTTCACTCCTAGGTCACCCCTGTTCACTCCTATGTCAACTCCCCATGTTCACCTCTCTGTCATCTATGTTCACCTCCAGGTCACCCCTGTTCACTCCTAGGTCACCCCTGTTCACTCCTATGTCTACTTCCCATGTTCACCTCTCTCTCACCTATGTTCACCTCCACGTCACCCCTGTTCACTCCTATGTCAACTCCCCATGTTCACCTCTCTGTCACCCCTGTTCACTCCTAGGTCACCCCTGTTCACTCCTAGGTCACCCCTGTTCACTTCTATGTCAACTCCCCATGTTCACCTCTCTGTCACCTATGTTCACCTCCAGGTCACCCCTGTTCACTCCTAGGTCACCCCTGTTCACTCCTAGGTCACCCCTGTTCACTCCTATGTCAACTCCCCATGTTCACCTCTCTGTCACCCATGTTCACCTCCAGGTCACCCCTGTTCACTCCTAGGTCACCCCTGTTCACTCCTATGTCAACTCCCCATGTTCACCTCTCTGTCACCTATGTTCACCTCCAAGTCACCCCTGTTCACTCCTAGGTCACCCCTGTTCACTCCTAGGTCAACCCTGTTCACTCCTATGTCAACTCCCCATGTTCACCTCTCTGTCACCCATGTTCACTCCTAGGTCACCCCTGTTCACTCCTAGGTCACCCCTGTTCACTCCTATGTCAACTCCCCATGTTCACCTCTCTGTCACCCATGTTCACTCCTAGGTCACCCCTGTTCACTCCTAGGTCACCCCTGTTCACTCCTATGTCAACTCCCCATGTTCACCTCTTTGTCACCTATGTTCACCTCCAGGTCACCCCTGTTCACTCCTAGGTCACCCGTGTTCACTCCTATGTCAACTCCCCATGTTCACCTCTCTGTCACCCATGTTCACTCCTAGGTCACCCTTGTTCACTCCTAGGTCACCCCTGTTCACTCCTATGTCAACTCCCCATGTTCACCTCTCTGTCACCTATGTTCACCTCCAAGTCACCCCTGTTCACTCCTAGGTCAACCGTGTTCACTCCTATGTCAACTCCCCATGTTCACCTCTCTGTCACCCATGTTCACCTCCAGGTCACCCCTGTTCACTCCTAGGTCACCCCTGTTCACTCCTATGTCAACTCCCCATGTTCACCTCTCTGTCACCCATGTTCACTCCTAGGTCACCCCTGTTCACTCCTAGGTCACCCCTGTTCACTCCTATGTCAACTCCCCATGTTCACCTCTCTGTCACCTATGTTCACCTCCAAGTCACCCCTGTTCACTCCTAGGTCACCCCTCTTCACTCCTAGGTCACCCCTGTTCACTTCTATGTCAACTCCCGATGTTCACCTCTCTGTCACCCCTGTTCACTCCTAGGTCACCCCTGTTCACTCCTATGTCAACTCCCCATGTTCACCTCTCTGTCACCCATGTTCACTCCTAGGTCACCCCTGTTCACTCCTAGGTCACCCCTGTTCACTTCTATGTCAACTCCCCATGTTCACCTCTCTGTCACCTATGTTCACCTCCAGGTCACCCCTGTTCACTCCTAGGTCAACCCTGTTCACTCCTATGTCAACTCCCCATGTTCACCTCTCTGTCACCCATGTTCACTCCTAGGTCACCCCTGTTCACTCCTAGGTCACCCCTGTTCACTCCTAGGTCAACTCCCCATGTTCACCTCTCTGTCACCCATGTTCACTCCTAGGTCACCCCTGTTCACTCCTAGGTCACCCCTGTTCACTCCTATGTCAACTCCCCATGTTCACCTCTCTGTCACCTATGTTCACCTCCAGGTCACCCCTGTTCACTCCTATGTCAACTCCCCATGTTCACCTCTCTGTCACCCATGTTCACTCCTGTTCACTCCTAGGTCACCCCTGTTCACTCCTATGTCAACTCCCCATGTTCACCTCTTTGTCACCTATGTTCACCTCCAGGTCACCCCTATTCACTCCTAGGTCACCCCTGTTCACTCCTATGTCAACTCCCCATGTTCACCTCTCTGTCACCTATGTTCACCTCCAGGTCACCCCTGTTCACTCCTAGGTCATCCCTGTTCACTCCTATGTCAACTCCCCATGTTCACCTCTCTGTCACCCACATGTTCACTCCTAGGTCACCCCTGTTCACTCCTAGTTCACCCTTGTTCATTCCTATGTCACCCCCCAAGCTCACTCTCTGTCACCCATGCTCCTCCCTATGTCACCCGTTGTTCCTCCGCTGTTCATCCTAGGTCACTCCTTGCCGCTCCTTGTTCACCCCTCAGTCACCCATGGGCACACCAATGTCAGCCCTTGTTCAACCTTGGTTCACCCTTGGTTCATCCCTCCTTCAGCCTCATTCACCCCTATGACACACTCGTCCAATGGCCTATACAGGAGAAAATAAAATTCAAATTCCGATTTTCCCACCGTTTTCATTCAAATATTTCCTCTTTCCCACACCGCTTTTTCTCTCACCTACCACCTCCCACCAAGGCTATATTTAGCCACCAAATTCAGCGTCGGTCCTTCATCTCACCTCCCAACTCCGACCAGTGCTATATTTAGCATCTGGCTAAACTCAGCGTGGATTCTTGGGATCAGCTCATCCATTGCATCTTACAGCCCACTCATGCTATTTTTGGCTTACTTTCCTAAATTTGGATCTCTTTGGTTGTGTATTTGTGGCTGTCCCCCCCCTCCAACAAAACCATACGCAGCTCCCTTCCCTCTATCGGTGAATCCTCCTGCAGCCCCTTCCATCAAGATAGCATCCCCCTCTCCCTCCCTCAGCGATTCTCCTGCAGCCTCCCCTCCAGCGATTTCTCTTGCAGCTCTCCCTCGATAGCGAATTCTCCTACAGCCCCTCCCATCAAGATAGCAGCCCCCTCTCCCTCCCTCAGCGATTTCTCCTGCAGCCTCCCCTCCCGCAGCGATTTCCCCTGCAGCCTTCCCTCCATAGCGAATTCTCCTGCAGCCCCTTCAATCAAGATAGCAGCCCCCTCTCCCTCCCTCAGCGATTTCTCCTACAGCCTCCCCTCCACCAGCGATAGCAGCCCTCCCTCCATCAACGAATTTTCCTGCAGCTTTCTCCATCAACGAAATCTGCAGCGCATCCTCCTGGCAGCCCTGGCCTTGGATCGCAACCCCATCTCAGCAGCCCCTCCTACTGCACGCAGCTCTCCCTGCTTCACCATCTTACCTTGGATCGCATCTTCACCTCCTGGCAGCCCCTCTTCTAGTGAATTGTGCCAGCTTCCTGCTCCCTGCCCACCTCCACACCCTGCGTCATCTCCCCTACTCTGCTGGGCTGGGCCACGCCCCACTCCCTCTCTCCTGCGAGCTTCCTACTCCCTGCCCACCTCCACATCCTCCGCCATCTCCACTCTGTGCCACCCTAGGCCAACTCCAACCCACTACGCCACCTCTCTCCTTCCACTTTGCGCCACCTCTCCATTGTGTCCTATCTTTTCCAGCTCCATCTCTCTCCTCTTGCTTCTCCTTGACTCCATCACCTTGCAGTCACTCTGGTTGCTAATTCCCTTCTCAGCAGACCTCGTCATCAGCTCCCCTCCTCACTATCACCTCGCCAGCTTTCCTCTCTGGACCTCATCATCGACTCCCCTCCTCATTATCACCTGGCCAACTCCTTTCTAGCCTCGTCATCTGCTCACCTTCCTGCTTCAGCTCCCCTTCTTGTTATCATCTCCCTTCCTACTTCGTCATCAGTTTCCCTCCCTTTCTTGACCTTCCTGTCATCAGCTCACCCCCTGCTTCAACATCAGCTTACCTCCTTTTCCTGCTTCCTTTCTAGCCTCGTCATCTGCTCACCTTCCCGCTTCAGCTCCCCTTCTTGTTATCATCTCACTTCCTACTTCGTCATCAGTTTCCCTCCCTTTCTTGACCTTCCTGTCATCACCCCCTGCTTCAACATCAGCTCCCCTTCCTTTCTTGCTTTCCTTCTTGCCTCGTCATCAGCTCCCCTTCCCTTCCTGCTTCCTTTCTTGCCTCATCATCACTCACCTTCCTGCTTCAACATCAGCTCCCCTTCCTTTCCTGCTTTCCTTCTTGCCTCGTCATCAGCTCCCCTTCCCTTCCTACTTCCTTTCTTGCCTCGTCATCACTCACCTTCCTGCTTCGTCATCAACTCCCCTTCTTGCTTCGTCATTAGCTCCTACTTCACCTCTTGTTTCTTCTTCATGCTCGAGAAGAAGTCCAAGTATAAGCCACGGTTGCCCCGAGATAAGCTCTTCATCCCTTTCTATACCGCCATGAAGTCTCAGGCAGCCTCTGCAGTGCACATGACCTCACCCATGCCTACAGCCTCTACAGCTGGGCCGACTCCATCAGCAGAGCTAACTTCATCAGCAAGGCCAATTTCATCGGTAGGGCCAATTTCATCGATAGGGCCGACTTCGTCAGCAGGGCCGTCTTCATCAGTGATGCATCCCCATCTTGGTCCGAACATCACTATCATCTCGGATGGAGAACCACCACAATCAAGACAGCAGCGGGGGGCTCTTTTCCCCTCTCAGAGCTCCAGTGCCTCTTCTTCCAACCATGGGGGCTCAGATTACACCCCCTCTGCACGAAGACCACATTCAAAAGGGTCGGGTGGGCCAACAGAGATACAGAGCCCTTCGATAACCACCCCTCCTCTCTCCCACATTCGGGTTATGTTTAAACCTCTTCTTGATCCAAACCTCAAACTATCCTCGGTATTGACATCTTCCGAGATCCAGACCCTGGGTCTAACTGAGTTCGACAAGGTCATCTTTCCTCCTGTGGATGTGGAACTGTGTACAAGATTCATCAGTTCTTATGACTCTGTCACAGACACTTTTGAGTTCATGGGCTCTAGGCAGCTTCTCACACCCAATTTGGTCTCACAGTACATGGGGCTCCCTGCTCTCCCTATTCAACCTCCTTCCGACGATTCACCACATCTCCTTTCATTCCTTTCACAGTGCAAACCCTCTGAGGGTGTGTATAATCTCACTCCAGATGTCAGTCATGATCTGGGCAGTCGAAAGGGAGGTGCCACCGAGGATCTGCGCGCAGCGCGAGGTCCAAATGTGCCATCCTGCGATGCTACTAATAATCTCCCAGACTGGCTGCCTCTCCTGAGATCCTGTGCCAGCCTCTGCCAGGTGCGGCGGAATGCTCTCGAGTGGCCCCCACGTCCCCTGTGTGATAAGGAACGTGGGGTCCTGTGGACATTCCTCGAACAAGTGATGAAAACCAGGTGCGGTGCTGCACCAGCAGAACGCGCCCCAAGTGATCAAACCTAACTCCGGTGCTGCGCGAGTAAGGATCCCGGAGGTCCACCTCCACACTTCCTGGGCGCGAGTGCAGCCCCATAGGCAGTGTTTTGGTGACTCCTCGTCCTCATGACAGATCTGACAACGTCCATCCTGACCTATCTGCCGCAACCAGCTCCCCACTGGAAGACCTTTGTGGGCGAGAAGCCAAAGGAAGTAGGAGATCTTCCGCGGCCACCAGCTCTCCCACAAGGCCTTCCAGAAGGCCTGCAAAAATAACCTGGAGATACCCTGAGCATACCAATTGGGCCGCTGGGTGGGAGGGCGGCTCTGCATCCTCCCGAGAACTCGCCTGCCAAATGTCGTGCTGTAGGCAAAGAAAGAGGTCGGCTGTCACAATCTCAATCTCTGGCCATCTCCACGCTCCTGGGTCCCAATCAAGCTCTGACAAGGCCCGCCCCTCCCAGAGCCAGAGTCGCCATAACTGCAGCTGATCCTGCTCTATACTAGGATCGGTCCGCCAAACCTTCCCCACGAGGCCTACGACCGGAACCCTCTGCCATGGGAGTAGGGGGTCGATGAGCACATCCTCTCTCCTGAGTCGGCCGTCCCTTATAATCGCGAAGAAGGAAACAGAGGTGTCGTCCATCCGACCCGCAACCACCAGTGGGATGCCACGGGGGGTGAACTGTCCCAGCCAACGGTCATCACCAGGCATGAGGATCTGAATCTCGGGTGGGACCAACCAATCGGCTGGAATTGCTCCGTCTATCTCCGTGCATCTCGCCTGAGCTCCACGGGCACCTCCAGCTGCGACTGCTAGATCAGCGGTCTCCAAGTGTCTGTACGTGTCCCTTCAAACTCGAAGGGACCGGGCTGGCCCCCGCATCCAGCCGTCCCACCTGATGTGTGATCTCTCCCCCAACTGAAGGCCCTCGGCATCTCTGACCTGACCGTTCCAGATGAGCGGCTGGCGATCGATCTCCTTCTGATAGGTAGGAGGGGACTGTATGAGACTGAGGCGGAGCCGCCTCCAAACCATAAGGAGGCTACGAACGAGTGGGGAGCGGGGCTGAGTGAGCGGGGCAGAAGTGAAGATCCACCTCAGGGACGGTAGCCACTCTCCACCTCGGCGCGGGACACAAGAACCGACCCCCTGCTGAAGTAACATCTTCCACGTTTGCCCCCCCGGGGTCAAACCGCGGATAACTAACTTGCCCAGCAGGGCCTGACTCTGAAGCTCTGGATCAATGACCCCCAGGCCACCCTCAGCCTACGGAAGAATGACTGTTTGCCAGGCAACCCTAGCTCTGGTATCTCTGAGACTGTCCCCCCCAGACCACAGGAAGTTCCGAACCAACCTCCTAAGTTGTGCCACGCTGGATCTCGAGAAACACCAACAGGAAGCCACATACCAAGCCGTGGCTAGGAGGACCTGGTTGACTACCAGAGCACGACCTGCAAGAGAGAGCTTAGCAGTGCTCCAGAAAGCCAGCTTCCGTCGAATGGAATCTAGAACCGGGAGAAACTGCTGAGCTGGCGTGATATCCAGGCCGACCTGAAAGCCAAGATATCTAGCTGTCTGTCCCCGCGGGATCAACCTGAAACCCAAAAACCTCCCCCACTGTGAGCACGCCCCGGGGTTTGTGAGAAAACCAACTGATTTGTTCCAGTTGATTTTCGCACCGGCTGCCGAACAGAAGACCTCTAGGGCCAGCCTCACCCTCTCCAGCATCATCTCATCATCCTGGACATACAGTGCTGTGTCATCTGCATACTCCGAGTCCAGGAGCTCCGTGTCCTCCCTGATGGGAAGGCGAACACCCCGGATCCCGGTCGACCTCGCCCGAAGGTAGTATGTCATAGCCTCGGCGAAGAAGAGATACAGGTAAGGAGCAAGGGGGCAACCCTGACGCACTGATCTCTCCAAACGAAATCGCTCTCCCATCCTGCCGCCGATGATGACCCTGCTAGAAGCTGTCCTGTATAACGCTGAGATACCCTGAATCCATCCTGCTAGGAAACCTAGTCGCTCCAGAGTACCCTCCAGGAAGGACCAGTCCACTCGATCGTAGGCCTTCTCAAAGTCGAGAAGTAGGATGGCTAAATGTGACCCACTGTGCGGAGCCCACTCCGCCGCCTCTGAGAAGGTGAAGACATTATCCAGGATACTGCGATTCTGGACAAAGTCTGTCTGAGTGTCATGAATGAGGTCTGGAAGTAGAGGCCGAACTCTGGCGCTGATCATCTTGGCAAGGATTTTGTAGGCAGTGGTGAGGAGGGTGATCGGGCGCCACTGACAGATCTCCTGTCGATCTCCTTCCTTCAGGATGAGGCAAATCAATCCCGAGGAGAGGCTCTCTGGCATATATCCGCTGCTGAAAATCCTCTGGAGGGCTGCTAGGAGGGGCTGATGGATCTGATCCCAGAAGGAGGTGAAGAAAGCGCGAGATAGCCCATCCTCGCCAGGGCATTTCTGCCCGTCGATGGCCATCAAGGCCTCCAACATCTCGTCCGTAGTGAATGAACGGTGCCAACAACGTCGCCTGCATGCTGGGCTGCAGGGATGGAATGTGCCTCCACACCTCCTCGCAGGAGCGTCGAGTGCGAGGGGCAAGCTGCTCCTGCTGGAAAAGAGTCCTGTAGAAGTCGGTAGCCAACCCCAAGACCTCACCCGGATCAGTAACGATGTGCCCCTCTGCTGTCCTAAGACTCCGTAGCTGATCACCTGCTGCTCTCTGGCCATATGTCCTGAAGAACTCCCTGCACATCCGGTCGCCCTTCCGAGCCCAGAAAGAGAGAGAGGCGTGATAGGAAAACTCTGAACGGCGCTGGAGAGTCTCCTCAAGAAGGGTTCTGGCTCAAAGGGCCTATATCCGAAGCTCCTCCGAGCCCGGGGCTGCCTGCTGGAGTCGCTGAATGGAAGCGAGGTCCCTACGAAGAGCTCTCTCTCTGCACCACCACTCCTATCGAACCTGAAGGGCTGCGAGCTGGCAAATCTGACTGGACTCCTGCAAAGCCTGCGCCACCGAATCAACCAGATCCACGCACTCGCCCCAATCTCTGTCCCATAGGCTACCGATACTGCTGCGCACGTCCTCCCTAAGGAATATGGAGTCGGGAATCCGGCACGAACGGGGAGGAAGGGACTGAACTGCCGAGTCTAATGATAAGAGCACAGGCGCGTGGTCGGAAAGTGTCGTCTCTGGTACTATACCCGCCTGACCGCCTCTGCTGATGGCCCAATCACTGACATAAAATCTATCCAGTCTCTCCAAGAGTCTGCCTCCTTCCCTGCGGAAGCCCCACGAGAAGTCCAAGCTCTCGTGCCAACGACGGAAGGACGGGTCTCTCCAGCTGTCCCTACCTCCTGTCGCGAAGATAAAGGAGTCCCAAGCGGAGTGCTTTGCTTGAGACATACTTGTAAACTCTGGTCCTCTGCCCTGCTGGTCCTCCAAGGTCTCCAAATTTTTGAAGTCACCTCCAACAATCCAGGAATCCATGTCTAGGAGAATCCCTGTGAGTGTCCTCCAGAAGGTGGCTCTGCATCGGAGGTCTATGGGAGCATAGATGTTGAGGATTCCTATCTTGGAACCCTCCAACTCCAGGCCTACCCAAAGGGCACGGCCTGGGATCAACGTGCCATGACCAAAAACTCCCTGGGCTAATTGCTCGCACACGGAAGTACAGACACCGCCACTCCTACCCTGTGCGCCAATCGAGGGCTCCCAATAAGTGTGAGAGCGTCCAGGGAGAATCTTCCCGCAGCTACGGGAATGAGCCACAGAAAGCTTGTGCTCCTGGAGTAGAAGTATATCCAAGCGACCAATCACTGCTGGCTGAAGTTCCTGTCTCAAAATGAGCTTCCTAGGACCACGGGTGCCAGAAGAATGAAACCCGTTCACATTCCAGGAGACAAGGTGTAGGCTCATGGTGAGGACTGGTAGGCTGCGAACAACTGTCTGCTCGCGGCAGATGTCGATGAAGAAGCTGACATTTCGGAGTGGAGGCGCTGACGCTTATGACAAGGTTTGGAGGGGGAGGCGGGGTCGTCCTGCCCGTTCTTCAACACCTTTAGCAAAGGCAAGAGGCCTTTGGTGCCATGAACAAAAGCTTTCTCGAGCCAAGTCGAGATCTCTGAAGTAGTCATCCCGTAGAAGGCTCGGAGTTTCTGAGGGGTCCAGGCTCTGACATCCTGGGGGAGGGGCCACAACAGAGGGGGACTGAGGATCACAATCAATTTGAAGCGTTTGGCGGCGCAACGCCACCGCAGGCACACGTCACCCTCGGACCACTGAGTCTCGAGAAGCTGTCCACCGGACGGGCCTATCCAGGAGCAAACCTGAGCGTGCGTCTGCTCTCTGAGAGCCTCCTAGACCGAGTCGTCTGTCCAAGTCTCGGTGCCGTCGCTGAGGAATGTGAAAGCAAAGCTAGGGCCATCCCTCGGGGCCAAGGCTGCGATCTTCCCATCCGCTCCTTTGCAGAGCAGGAAGATACTGATGTCGAGACAAGCAGGGAAGGTCCCAAGGTCGGCCACATCCAAGTAGTCCCATGGGCCAGATCTGTAAAAGTCGCGAGGAAGCTCTCTCTCCTGAAGCTGAGGCCCACCGGAGTCTGCAACTGAGGGGCTAGCGGACAGGGAAGACTGCTCCAATGGTGGTGTAGAATCAGGGTGTCCTGCCTGTGGAGGGGAAGGGGGGGTGGGCTGGGGGGCAACTCAGACTCCACGGAGGCGACTAGCGGGGGGGGGAGGAGGAGGGGGAGTGGGGGCTGCCCGCGGCTGAGGAACCATCGGTACAGCTGACACTGTAGGAAAGCTGAGAGAGGCGGGGGGGGGGGATGGGGCTGCACCTGGGACTGGGGCTGAAAAGGAAGAGGAGGAGACTGAAGAGGAAGAGGCGGGGGCTGAAGCTGCGCGTCGGGAGGAGGGGGGTGTGACTGGGGAAGAGGCTGGGACTGAGTGGAAGGGGGCGGGGGAGCGGAAGAGAGGGGGATCTGAGGCTGTGGAGGGCGGGCTACAGTCGAAGAAGAAGCTCTCCCAGGACCCTGGGACGGCTGCCTGTCAGGTCTCTGAGGTGCTGCTACAGGTTGGGTAACCTCTGCCTCGTTGCCTTTTTCAGAAATCTTCTTATTCTTTCCTCTTTTCCTTCTGACCTCAGTCCAACCGCCAGTTAACTCTGGACCGGACTCCGGCTGCCTCTGCTCCTCCTGACGTGGCTGCCCGGAGGGGGGGGGAGGGGGCGGAGGGGGAGGGGGCGGGGGGGGCCGAGAGGAACTGGGGAATCGTGGACAAATAGCAGCCAGGTGCCCAAAGCCGTGACACCTCAGGCACTGGCCTGGCTGTCCTGTGACTACCATGCTCTGGGTGATGCTACCAGCATTTGTCACGATCTCGATCACGGCAAGGAGAGTCGCAGGGTCCGCCACAGCCACACGGGCTCGGGGGACTCCTGCCGTAGTCACCGCGTCGGCGAAAGTGTCATGCATAACCCAGCCAAAGTGGGAGCCCAGGTCCCTGACAATCGGCCGCAGCTCAGCAGCAAGACCTGGAAAAACTAGCGTCACTGGATGGCGAGGTATGCAGAACCGAGCATCAAAATCCGCTGCACTGAATCCACGGTACCAAGGGACTATCATAATGATCTTGCCATCCACAAAAGTGGGGGAACCAGCAATCAGGTTGCTCGCAGCTTTCGCATTGGAGAGTTTGAGCCAGAAGATGCCCCTTCCCATAAGAGCCACCTCCTCAATGTGGCCGTCCTCTAGCATGAGAGTGGTTTGGAGATAGTCCCTGATGGCTGATCTGGAGGGGGAATGTCCAATGACTCTGCCATAGACAGAGGTAAGGGCAAAGTCATTGGCAACCTCCTGAACCCGAGACGATTGTTGCTCTGTCAAGATAACGCGGTAGGCATCTGGAGAGGGAGGGTCCGACTAGGCCTCCGGTTCCGGGCAGGGAGCTGCCATACCGCCAAGAGAACACTGCGAGACCTCCGATGAAGAAGAAGCTGCCACCCAAAAAAAGGGGGGGGGGTAGATGCGGGGGGTGGAGCCTGGGTGTGATGAAGACGGGTGAGGCAAAACGGGGCGATGTGAGTCAGGCGGGGGAAGCGGAGGCGGAGGGCGGGAAGGTTTAAGGATGGAGGGCGGGTGGGGTGAGGAGGCGAGGGCGGGAGACGGCTGGGGTGGGGCAGGACGGGGCGAGAGGGCGGGAGGGGGCGGGGTGGAAGGGCAGGAGGGGCAGGGGGCAGGCGTAGCGAGGGGGCGGGGTGAAGCGGGGAGTGGGGGAGAGCGAAGCGAGGGGGCGGGGGGCAGGCGAAGCAAGGGGGTGGGGGAGGGCGAAGGGAGGGGGCGGGGTGAGGCGGAGAGGCGAGGGGTGATGAGGCGTAGCGAGGGGAGGGGCGGGGTAAGGCGGAGCGGCGCGGGGGGTGAGGGCGGAGAGGCGAGGGGGTGAGGGCGGGTGAGGGGGGGTGAGGGCGCAGCGAGGCGACGGGGTGAGCGGAGGGGCGAGGGGGTGAGGGCGGAGAGGCAAGGGGGGGGTGCAGGCGGCCGAGGCGGGGGTGAGGCGGAGGGCGAGGGGGTGAGGGCGGCCGAGGCAGGGGTGAGCTAGGGGGGTAGAGGCTGCGGGAGGGAGGGAGAGGGCTCGCAGGAGCACAATCATTGGATTTATTCCAATTGATGTACACATGTGCAAAACAAAATAAATCCATGGTTGTCCTAAAAGATGTGAGAGTCTAGAAAGGTGACATCCAAAAAATCAGCAGTGTCATAAGCAAGCTCATTGACCAAGATCTCCTCATTCTAGCTCAAGGGAAGCCTCAGCCCAATAATGTCAGCCTAAGATCTCAAAAAGTTGCTTATGGCTTCAGCCGCAAATAAGTATAAGAAACGGGCAAGAGGACACCCCTGTTAGACTAATATGAAATCTCAAAATCTTTCTCCTCTGACCCCTTCTATAAGCACCTGAATGTGGGCTGATCTATATAGGGGAGAGGCCCCTTTGATCCAAGCATCTCAAAAACCAAAGTAGAGAAGGGTATCCTCTAAGATACCCCAATCTACTTTGTCATATGCTTTGTCAAAATCCAAGAGTAGAAGGCTAAACCCTAGCCACTCTACTATATAGCCCACTTGAAAGCCTCCCAAAATGAAAAAATGTTATAAAAAATGCTTTGACCATCCATAATCTATCATGAATAAGACTCGGGAGAAAAGGCTGCAATCTCAAACTGATAGCTTCTGCCAAGATCTTACGAAAAAGTACCCAAAAAGAGTGATTGGTCCTCCATTGGACAACCAAAGCTCTACACCCTTCCTTCAGGATAAGATGAGTAAGACTCTCCGTAAGTGAATCAAGCATTGCTCCAGAGTCCCAAACACCCTGCAGGGCTTAAGTGACATGGTTCCCAATTATGCCAAAAAAAGAAATGAAAAAAAAAGGGGTCAACCCATTTGAGCCAAGATTTCAGCTGCCACCTTTAACTCTACAGTTGCCCACCTCTACGACACTCTGAACAGCAAATCCAGTGCTGAATATGAGAAAAACAGTCAAAACTAAGGTTTTTGACCTAAGAGTCGAGTTTTGAAATTTCAGGTTGGATACTCAGTATGTTTTGGGACTTTCATGATCAGAGGGATCCTGAGGGTTGCTAGGATACTTTCCTGCAACAAATTTTGAAAATCCCTAAATTTTTTAAAATCCTAATTTCTAATAAAAACCCTAATTTCTAGAATTTAGGGATTTTCTGAATTTTCCAGTCCTTTGGCATAATTGAAACCTATGACATGTAAATTGTTTGGGGATTTTCCAAAATTGATGTAATTTCATTACTATTTGGTACATTCATTTAGGCATTTTGCCTCCTTTGAGCATAATTGCTCAAATTTGAGGCTCTACTCTGATCTTGGTGACTCACATCGTGACATTTTGAGAGTCACCATATGATTGGTCCTTGTAGTTGCTCCCATGGCCGACATCGACATATCATTCGGGGCATTCTCGCCATATTCTTCACGGATATACTTCTTTGGATCGGGATGTGCACTCTTATGTGCAGCAGCTACTTGGGGTCATTTACGGGTTCTCTACCCTTGCTATGCATAAAATGAATGAAATATATTTTTATTTTCTATGATTGGGGTCATTAAAGGTTCTCTACCTTGAGTAGTCCCTCCAAAATGAATGTTTAAGGTGTCAATAAAGGTTCTCAGCCTTGGATAGTCCTCCTAAAATGATGTATTGATTTTATATGTGTCATGTGTGGCTCCATGTCCCTCATTTGTCCCTGGAGCGAGGAGGGGGATGTATTGTGGGAGCCATATATTGGCTTTGATAGGTCTATTTATCAGGCCTGGCATGTGAGTTCCAGGATGTTGGTGCATTGGTCTCCTAGACCTCTGAGTTGGTCATGCATCCATGCATGATGAGCCTCTGAGCCATGCTAGGTGAGCCTCTGAGCCATGCTCACTTGCCTCTGAGTTAGCATGGGAGCAATGTCTAGTTCTAGACCATCATTGCACAGTTCGATGACCATCATCGTCATGTTCTATTCTTGGTTCCATTCCAGTAGTCACCCACCTTTCCTCCATGGGAGGGGGTTAGTTTTGGTTTGTTCTAGTGAGTCCTAGTGTGAGTTTTAGTCTAGTGTGTCCTATGGATGCCTCGTGTCACATTGGGAGTTATCCCATATGCATTGGTACTCATATGTGTGTGTGCGCTCTATATAAGAGGTGTACTTGTCACTTGTCACATCAATCAAGTATCAAGCCTATAAGCTCTTTGGTCTACATGTGAGTACTTTCATTTTGTACATTGCTCTTGCTATTTCATCTCCATTTCATTATGTCTCTCTTTGAGTATCATTATCTCTCTCCCTAGCCTACCCTCTCTCTCTCTCTCTCCCTCTCCACCATGCACCTTCAATAGCACAGTCCTAAATTCTAGATTGGAAAAGGGTGCATCAAATAAGACTCTCATATCTGGTTTCACCAATTTTGGAATAGCTTGCTAAACTATTCGTCTGGCATCATCTCTGGCCTGTGTGTCATGATTTGAAAAAAGAAGGGAGGCATAGAAATCAGAAGCAATGCATAAGATGACATCAAGATGTGAGTGTAAAATCTTATCATAGTCAAGTAGCTGAGAAAAACCTTCTTTACCCTGTCCTAGGCCAATAGTAGTGGTTATTGACTTTTCCTTCTATCTGAAATCCAAAATGACTCGTGCATGAAAGGAATGCTCCGATCCCTGATCCAAACGAACTTGCTGATGAGCCCTTGCTGCAGCAAGGTGCTCTTGAACCCAAGCATCTGCAAGCCACTTTTTCTTTTCTCTTGTTAGGGCTGGTAATTATTGTCCAAGACCAACCTCCCGTCTCTAAGACCAGAGAGGTCTTCTACCACATGTGAAGGAGAAGGCACCCTGCCTTGCATATGAGAAACCCAAATCCATTTGAATAGAGCAAGTCATAAATTATCATATCCTAGTTGGATTTCTCTATGAAGAAGTTCGAAGTGGATTCCTTGAAGTTAAGTTTCTTGATTACTTAATGCATCTAAAATTTTTCCACTTTCATGGTGAGGATGTTTTTTTAAAAGATTTTTTTTAATGTTGAGGATGTTCAACCGAATTCTTTGCATGTAGCTGATTTTTTGAGGTGCTGTTTGAACAGAACAAGTCATAAATTTGAGAAATTATCCTGTCCTAGCTGGAGTTCGATATCAAGAAGTTCGAAGGGGATTCCCTAGTGTAAGATTTCCTTATTACTTAATGCATGTAAATTTTTTTCCACTTTCATGCAAAGGTTATTTTCTTAGAAGTTTTTTTAAAAATGTCGAGGATGCTCAACCCAAACCTGTGCATATACATATTAAATCCTTTCTTGATGGTGAGTATTTTTCCCTTCTTGGATTCAGTGATCTCTAGCATAAGTCTATATTCTAGCTACCAGTCAACCTTGTGTTTCTTTCATGCTGCCAAATCATAAGTTAGCTATTTTGAGATGCTCAAACAATGACCTACAACAATCTTTGCATTACTTTTGTCATACATGCACAATACATACATATATACATATATGTGTGTGCATGCGCGCATGTGTGTGGTGTGTATACATACGTACATATACATATGTATATGCACATACGTATGTATGTGCACACACACATGTGTGCAACGTGTGTGTGTCTTCGTCTTCAGTGAGAGAGAGAGTGTGTGTGTGTGTGTTGGTGTGTGTGTGAAATTCCGTGCTAGCCCTCGTGCTCCCATGCTACAGCTGCTTGTTTCTCCCTCAGTTTGACACCCTCGAGGTTCCTTTTGACGTCCGTTTTCTATCCGTACGCTCTGTCAAAAAATCTGGGGAAATATTTTTTTTTCATACTGTCAAAAATCCGTACGATTTCGTCCGTACAATCAGAAAAATCCATACAGTCCGTACAGTCGGGGAAGTCCGTACAGTTTGCTTGTCAGAAAAAAATTTTACACTCCCTCGAGAGAGCAGTCTGGGATGCCTTCTTGTTCAAGTTCAGTGGTAGAGATGTTTGGTCAGATGATGCATTTCATATTCAATCTCAGTCACTTTTGTTTTCCTGGTCGAACCATAGGGTGCAGATGCCTATCCATGCTCGGATTGACAGATTCTATGTGGGTGACTGGGCTCTTGATAGAGGGGGGACAATTTGCATTGCACCTTGTTGTACTCAAAGTTTATGGCAACCCACCAAGAGTCACACTTGGGTCACGTCATGGTCACCTCAACAACATGCCAAGTTGTTAGACCTTGGTCATACCTAGTCGCAGCGTGTTCACATGTGTTCACATCTTGGACTTGACATGGACATGACTTGACATGGACATGACTTGGACATGACATGACTTAACATGGACATGACTTGGACATGACATGGACTTGACATGGACATGACGGAAGCAATACATGACTGAAGAGTGCCAAACCTCAACCTCGACTCACCATGGTCAAAGTCAATCATAGGGAAGTATTGGCGCAATGGTACGCGGGATACACCTGTTGGTGCACATGGAAAGCAGTCCATCAGTTAAGAGGCATAGGTGGTGCACCAACCCTCTCAACCAACTAGTGTCAGGAGCGCAGGAGAACACATGGAGCACGGGATTCACTGACCCAGGACAGGCTGGAGTGTTGCGGAAGCCATCAAGGACAGAGCGGCCCACAAACGGTGGAATGGCTAAGGATGGCTAAGGGTGCAAGAAGGCAACCAATAGGAAGAAGGTGTGGAGATTGGTAGCGGGGGGTGGAGCAGAGGAGGAGAAGGTGAAGAGGGGGAAAGGGGAAAGGAGAGGGACATTCTGGCGGGGACGAGAGGCGGGAGTGAAGGAGTGAGAGGCTAGAGTTAAGAGCTCGCCTCGTGTGTATCTTCGGGGGGTGTATCAGTCATCTTGCTCTCTAATGAGTTATGCTACTTCCCATCTCTGCTCGCTACTCTAAAATCTCTTTTCGTTGTGTTCTCCTCCCCTCCTCTCCCTTCACTTGGTACAACGGATCTGTGTCATGTGGTTGAAGTTCCTTGCTGTTCATGTCGAGGGATGGCTTTCATGATGTTGTTCCGCTTTGGTCTTCTTCTTGCTCACATCACTTCAGCACTTGTACCGCTTGCACATAGTTGACACCATCTACCACTTGCACATAGTTGACACCATCGACAGCACTCACCTACGTACCAACAGTGACACTTATGGCACGTCTTACTCGCTTCTCGCACCAGTGGCCCTAGGCCTCCGGTAATACTTCCGGAAGTGTTAAGAAACCCCCCCCCTCAGACAGTTTATGGCGATCACGGTGGGACACTGCTGGTGTTGAGTAGCACGAGTGAAGTGGTGATCTAGGGTCCTAGAGAGAGGTCTTATGCCGAGTAGTTCTGAAACATTTGAAGGAGCTAGTGAGAGAACTAGGAGGTACTTGAGGAGAGTGGAGAAAAGACTTCCGGCAGACCAGACTAGGTACAAGAAGCATTACGTGCGACGAAAGTTTGCGAAGTCCTCAACTCGAGCACAAAGTGAGCCCATTGGAGCAGTAGCCAGAGCAAGTAACTTCATCGACACTCTCATTGGCTTGGACCAACAAGAACCCTGGTGGTCAGATCCGGACTCCGGAGAAGAAGAAGTGCAAAGCGGAGAACAGGTGAAAGAAGAGGGTACTAAGGACGAGGACTCCTCAGGGACTCATCAAGGTCAAGGCAGCCCCTCTCCTCCTCCTGCAACGATGTCTTCATCAACCACCTCTTCTACCGGAGTGGTGACTCCATCTGCTCCCGCCTCAACCTCTTGTGGACAAGCTGCTACCTCATCTGTTACGCATAGCTCCGGGCTCCTAGCTAATCCCTCTTCTATATCTATTCCATTGGGGGGTACTTTTGCTCCGGCCATGCCTTTACCTGCCATGATGGTTTCATCTCCCTTTCCATCCACACCGGTGTTGCCTTTTCCATCACCTTCTTCCTTCCCTTCTGCTTACTCATCCATGACTTCAACTCCGTCCCTCTCTTTCCCAAATGCTCTCCCATCCTCTTTCACCCCCACATCTTCCATGTTCTCACCCTTTCCCTCTGCAACACCGAGACCCCCCACTTACGCCCTACCATCTGGGTACACTTCCTCTATGACTACATCAGTAGTGACTTCTCCATTGTGGTCCTCCACAGGAGGGGTTGTCGGGGTGGTCTCCTCCTCGGGAGCACCAACACTCATTACAGCCCCATCGGGACTCCCTCCAACTCTTGCATCCTCACCAACCTCTCGGGTGGGGATGGCCCCCTCTCCAACCTCTCGGGTGGGGACGGCCATTCTCAGTCCTCCAGACAGGGCGAGACTTCTCGAGCTACTCAACAAGGTCCACGTGAAGACTCAAAAGTTCAAAGGCCACCTCCATGAAGATGCGGAAGCTCATGTGAGGAAGTTCCTCACAGCATGTAGAGCTAAAGGTGTGGAGAATGAGCATGCGTTCCTTCACATCTTTCCCTCGTCATTGGAGGATGCTGCGGATGTATGGTACAGTCAATTTCCTCCGGACCACTTCCAGACGTGGACAGACCTAAGGGAGGAATTCTTACGCACTTTCAAGTTGGAAAAATTCGAACACATGATTGTCCAAGAGTTATCCACTGACACCATGAAGCCTGGAGAGAGCATCTCTGAGATGTACACAAGGATGAGGGTCTTGGCGGCAAAGATGTCGGTGCCACCCAATGACGCCGTCATGAAGGGGTGGTTTTTGAAGGCTTTACCCTCCACTATTGCTATAAGGCTGGTTGACAAACTTCCTGAGCATGCCTCACTACAAGAATTTCTGAGGGAAGCGGTGAAGATGGAACGGTCCCAGTTAAGTTTCGCCTCAACACCCGCTCAGACCGTCCAACTTCCGAGAGAAGAGGGCTCACAGGCATGGCAGCAACTCAAAAAGGAATTAGAAGAAATCAAAGAAGGTCTGAAAGACAGAACAAAAGTGGATGGACCGTCACCCTTTGAAGCTCAGATAAGAAGTGGTCTCTGGTGCACGGACTGCAAGGGTTCTGGCCATGGCTACTGGGAATGTCCATCGAAGCGTAAGGTACCCACCCCAACCTCCTTTTGCACATTTTGTGAAATTCACGGACACGATGCCTCCGAGTGCAGGTATCTTAAGGGGTTGAGGAAGCTTCTGCCGGAGTATCCAATTGGGGAGCCACTGGTGGCTACAATCAACAAAGCTGCACCGACCACTTCAGGGCCAGTACCCCTAGCTTCAGCCCCTGTGAAGGCACCTGAACCACCCACCCACCCTATCATTCCACCTCCACTACTTCCTAATCCTCCTAATCCTCCTTTACTCCAAGCTCCTACTCCTAGTGAATTTGGGGCTCCATACTTCTACCCTCCGCCCTACTATGCACAGTATCAACCACCTATGTCAGGGGGTGGATATGGACCCCCTTATGTTCGCGGTCGACGGGGTGGGTTCCGAGGTGGACGTGGAGGCAGAGGTACCAACTTTCGCAGGCCCATCATGTGCTATAGATGTGGCGAGTATGGCCACTACCAAGATGATTGTACACAACCATTTGGGGGACCCTCTTGTACACAGTGCAACACAAATGACCACTACACCAGAGATTGTCCCAATGGCAGAAGGGAATTAACATCGCAAGTCAACATGGTTGATGTAGTAGTGGCGGGGGAGGGTGACAAACCCCATTTGATTGGTGCAGTGTTGGGAGCTGTGACTAGGTCACAAATGAAGGGTGACAGTAGTAAGGATGATTCAACATCAATATCGGAGGCCTCATCACCAACTAACACCAGCTCAGTCACTAGAAGAGCATCCCCACCTCCTTCCTCCAAGGTGGACAGTGGGCACAAGACTACATCGCCCTTGTCCTCTCCTGTAACTGGATTAGAAAGGACCCGAGGGGCCCCACAGCCATCAAGTCCTAGCAATAGCTCTAGAACTACCTCAGCTCCAAGTGAGCAATCTATGCCTTCAAGGTATCAGGAGGTGATCAGGAGTGTCACCAAAGATCTTCAATCTAGTTCTGAAGATGAAGGAGTCACACCTCGGTTTCCTTCCCGCAAGTCCAAAATAGTGAGGTTTGCAACAGAAGTGACAACTTCAGGGCAAAAACGTGAAGAGTCGCAGGCAGGCCCATCCACCTTCCACTCAGGAAGCACAATGAAGCAAGAGAAGGAAAAAGGGGTGAAGCCTAGTAGTGCCAAAGAAAAAGGGAAATGGGTGATGGGAGAGTCACTACAGGAAATATTGACTGAGAATCCAGAGGCACCTCCTCTCCCTCGCGTAAGCTTCGACCCTCGGCCAGAAGCTCGGCGGATGAAGGCACAAAAGATTGCTGCTACTGTCCAGCCCTATTCTTTGATGGATGACTTGATGGATTTTAGGCCCAACATCACCTTACGACAACTCTGTCAATTGTCTCCACATATCAAGCATCAGAGTATTGCATTTGTGAATCGCATGCCAGGAGGGCGCCAAAGGGAATCTGTTCAGGGCGGACCCACACCAGAGACAGTAACAGTTCAAGATGGAGTAACACTAGACAATTGCTCAGCCTATGCTGCCCTCACATGTGAACAAAGTCCCAAGCTCGCAGTGGAGATCAATGGGGTGGAGCTGAAAGATGTTTTCTTGGATGGTGGGGCAGCAGTAAACATCATGCCGAGAGGTACTCTTCAACAACTGGGTTTGAAATTGACAACTGACGTACATTTCCAAGTACGCATGGCGGATCAACGCAAGGTGAAGCCTATGGGGGCTGTAAAAGGTGTTCACATGAAGATTGGGGGAGTTACATTCCTGTCCAATTTTGTTGTACCTAATATGACAGAGGGTGTGCAGACTTATCCTCTACTTCTTGGTAGACCATGGTTACGCTCAGCAAAGACCATTCAAGATTGGTCAAGTGATGAAGTTCGACTACCTTTGGGATCCACATCCTTAGAAATAGACATGGTTACTGGAAGGGCCCGCCACCGACCTGTGGAACTTGGGGAAGAGGATTTTGAAGAAGAAGAAGGGGTGGAAGAGGAGCGATGGGCACTTGGGGATTGGCCCTTACAGGAAGAAGAGTTGGCCTATGTGGAGCACTCACCCTTCCAAGGTGAAACCAATGTAACAGCGGCACGAGATGATGGTGAGAGCTTGACGTACTTGTTGGAACATGCTAGACCAGATGAGGAAGAAGCTGTTATCTTGGATTGGATGGGGGCCCTGGGATCCTTAGCCATCAACATGGTGGAGTTGTGTCCAGAAGAGGATCCTGAAGCCCATTTTGGTACTTCACGGAATGCGCAAGAGGTGAGCCAGGAAGCCTCTTCCCCACCTGGTTTGGCTGATCTCATGTATGAACGGATGCCTTTTGGCCTTCTTAATAATCCCCACATGTATCAGCGAATGATGTCCACAAGTACCAGACCAAGTGGTGGGGAGGCCACCAGGGTGACTCAAAGACAAGACCATGAAGCAGCAATGGAAGCAATGGATGCACACGACATGGATGCCTCACACCAAGAAAATGACCATGGGGTCACAACAGAGGAGGAAGAGGATCCTATGCAAGAAGATGATGAGCGAGAGGAGCATAATGATGGACCTGAAGAGAACACTTATGAATCTATGGAAGAAGAAGATGACCACATAGATCATAGGCTGGCTGAGCACAATGATGGTACTGGAGAATACACTCATGGATCTGCAGAAGAAGAGGATGATCACCTACTTACTGATGTCACTCAAAGGCAGGAGGTACCGGAAATGACTCTGGGAAGGGTTATTGAATCCATTATGCAATTCGACCAACCTAGGAGGGGTCAAGAGGCCGGACAATTTGAAGGAGCCGTCCACATTCACACTGGAGTTTGGAACTTCAGACCTTCAAGGCAAGCCCACAGCATACAGGGAGAAGAAGATGTCGCGGACCTTGTTCTACTTGACTTATATATGTCAGAAGCTGACTCCCCAACGACACAGGAGGTTCATGACACTACATACGAGGTGGTTGGACTACCATATAGAGGAATGCTCAAGCAAGCACAAAAAGGAAAGAAGAGAATGGGCCCAACTGTTGCCTCTACATTTCAACCATTTCCAGAACACACCCAACCGTCCTATCCGAGCTCTTGGATGGAAGAAGTAGTGGGGAATTTTTCTCTAGATGATTCTCCTGCGCACCCAGCAGTGGGAGTAGAAGAACCCAACAACTCCGCATCAGAGAGCATACCTCAGGTTGACCATGCCAGGGATTGGAGGTATCTGAACATAGGGACAGAAGACCAACCGCGACATCTTAAGGTAGCCAGTTGGGTCTGGGAACATGACTATCTCCTTGCTGCATTGTCTGATTTTTTTCAAGAGTATGGTGATGTCTTTGCCTGGTCATATAAGGATTTAAAGGGAGTACCCACTGAGTTCATGGAACATCGCATCGATCTATATCCGGAAGCAGAGCCGGTGATCAGGGGACCATATCGCATGAATCCTAACTATGGCAAGGCTGTCCATGCTGATATTCAAAAGATGGAGCAAGCAGGGTTGATCTACCCTGTTGACTACTCCGAATGGCTTAGTGGCATCGTAGTGGTACCCAAAAGAGAGACTGGAAAACTCCGAGTTTGTGTCGACTATAGGAGTTTGAATACCGCCACACGTCGGGATAGGTTTCCTCTCCCCTTCACTGACAGGGTGCTAGAAACCGTAGCTGGTCATGCTCTCTACTCCTTCATGGATGGATACAGTGGGTATAACCAGGTTCGGGTGCGAGAGCAAGATCAGTTAAAGACTACCTTCGTCACCCAATGGGGAACTTATGCTTACCGGATGATGCCTTTTGGTCTATGCAATGCACCGGCCACGTTTCAACGTCTTGTCACCAAACTCTTCCAAGAGAACATCGGAAAGTTCCTTGAGGTATTCTTGGATGACTTCTCTGTGTTCAATGGTAAGAATGCTTCTCACCTCGAACCTGCTATTCAGACTGATCACATGAGTAAGTTGAGGTGGGTTTTTGATAAGTGCAGAGAAGCTAGGTTGTGCTTGAATCCGGACAAATGCTTCTTCCTCGCCTTGCGAGGGGTCCTCCTTGGCCACATCGTCTCAGCTAAGGGAATGACCACGGACCCAGCAAAGGTGGAAGTGATATTGACCTTGCCTATTCCTCGCACACCCAGAGAAGTCAAGTCTTTTTTGGGACATGTGGGTTATTATAGAAGATTCATCAGGTCCTATGCCGACATAGCGGTGGCGTTGACGGAACTCCTTCGGCAGGAGCAGTCTTTCAACTGGTCGGCACCTCAACAACTGGCGTTTGACAACCTCAAGGATCGTCTAGTAAAGGCACCCATCTTGCGGCAACCTCAATGGGATGTCATTTTTCATGTGCATGTAGATGCAAGTGGGCTGGCCATTGGGGCGATATTGGCCCAACCAGATGAAGAGCACAAACTCGACCTACCTGTGTACTTTGCAAGCAGACAACTCAATGGAGCAGAAAGAAACTATAGCACCACTGAACGCGAAGGCTTGGGCATGGTCTATGCCATGACAAAGTATCGGCACTATCTCTTGGGCAGTAAGTTTATCATCATTACTGATCATCAAGCTCTCAAGTACTTACTGAACAAACCAACGCTTGGGGGGAGAGTGAGTAGGTGGATTCTTCTATTTCAAGAGTTTGACTTTGACATCCTAGTGAGAGCAGGCCGATTACATCAACCAGTAGACCACTTGTCAAGGATCTCTTCAGGTGAAGCAGCCATAGGAGTTGATGATGACCTTCCAGATGCGGGCCTCTTCCGTGTCGATGCCACAGTACCAAAAGATGACTGCCTGTTTGCTGTGGATAGCTTTCCCCCATGGTATGCAAACATTGTACAATTGTTGTCTACAGGGGAGTTCTCCAAAGGGTTAACTCCAGCACAAAAGCGGAGGCAGATTCTTCAGGCTGCTCCTTTCAAACTGATCGCGGGTCAGCTGTACAAGTTGGGGAAGGACCACATTTTGAGGAGGTGTGTGCTCCCTCATGAAACACAAGACATCCTTCAGGAGGCTCACTCAGGAATGGGGGGAGGTCATATGGCACCAGAGGCCACTGCTAGAAAGATAATGCGCTCTGGGTTGTGGTGGCCAAAGCTATTCCAAGACTGCTATGCTTATGTGCGCCGCTGTGACTCATGTCAAAGAGGGGGACCGAAGCCTACCCGACGGGAGTACCTTCCCCTTCAGCCATCCAGCCCTGTACCCCCCTTCTATAGATGGGGATTGGATTTTGTTGGACCCATCTCTCCTGCAACTCGAAGAGGGAACAAGTATGCTCTGATTGCTACTGATTATGGCACTAAAATGGGTGGAGGCTAAGGCCGCGAAGACCTGCACTACTCAAGTTGTGGCCTCATTCTTGTATGATCAAATCATTTCTAGGTTTGGATGTCCTGTGGAATTGATGAGTGACAGAGGTACCCACTTTCTCAATGACGTCATCGCTGACCTCATCACCCAACTGCAAATTGTTCACAAGACCTCTAGTTCATACTACCCTCGAGCCAATGGTTTGGCCGAGAGCTCCAATCGGACCATGTCTCATATTGTGGCTCGGTTATGCCTTCATTCCTTGGCAGATTGGGATATTCTACTACCAGCTGCTCTTTTTGCTTACAGAACCGCATACAAGGCTAGCACTGGATATTCACCCTTCCAGCTAGTTTACGGCTTGGAGGCGGTTATGCCCTATGAGTTCCACATGAAGACCACTAGGGTCATGGCAGAGATGGATGATGACTTGGAGGCATGCACACTTGAGAGATTATGGGATCTTGAAGCCTTGGATGAACATCGTCGTGAAGCGATCCTGGCTCAGGAAGTCTGGCAAAGAAGGCAGAAGGCATGGCATGACAGAAATCTCAGGAAGAGGGAATTCCAAGTTGGCAGCTTAGTCTTGTTATATTCCAGTAAGTTCCTGAAACATAAACCCAAATTTGTCAGTGGTTGGACAGGGCCCTTCTTTATCACAAGGATTATTCCCAGTGGAGGGGTTTATTTGGCCACCTTGGAGGGCAAGAAGTTACCAGCACCTGTAAATGGCTCACGGGTAAAGAAGTATCATCCACATTGACTCTCTCTTTGGATAAGGATTTCCATTCCTATTAGTTGAATTTCTATTTATTCACCCCTGTTCACTCCTATGTCAACTCCCCATGTTCACCTCTCTGTCACCCATGTTCACTCCTAGGTCACCACTGTTCACCTCTAGGTCACCCCTGTTCACTCCTATGTCAACTCCCCATGTTCACCTCTCTGTCACCCATCTTCACTCCTAGGTCACCCCTGTTCACCTCCAGGTCACCCCTGTTCACTCCTCTGTCAACTCCCCATGTTCACCTCTCTGTCACCCATGTTCACTCCTAGGTCACCCATGTTCACCTCTAGGTCACCCCTGTTCACTCCTATGCCAATTCCCCATGTTCACCTCTCTGTCACCCATGTTCACCTCCAGGTCACCCCTGTTCACCTCTAGGTCACCCCTGTTCACTCCTATGTCAATTCCCCATGTTCACCTCTCTGTCACCCATGTTCACCTCCAGGTCACCCCTGTTCACCTCTAGGTCACCCCTGTTCACTCCTATGCCAATTCCCCATGTTCACCTCTCTGTCACCCCTGTTCACTTCCAGGTCGCCCTTGTTCACCTCTAGGTCACCCCTGTTCACTCCTATGTCAATTCCCCATGTTCACCTCTCTGTCACCCATGTTCACCTCCAGGTCACCCCTGTTCACCTCTAGGTCACCCCTGTTCACTCCTATGCCAATTCCCCATGTTCACCTCTCTGTCACCCCTGTTCACTTCCAGGTCGCCCTTGTTCACCTCTAGGTCACCCCTGTTCACCTCTAGGTCACCCCTGTTCACTCCTATGTCAACCCCCCATGTTCACCTCTCTGTCACCCATGTTCACTCCTAGGTCACCCCTGTTCACCTCCAGGTCACCCCTGTTCACTCCTATGTCAATTCCCCATGTTCACCTCTCTGTCACCCATGTTCACTTCCAGGTCACCCCTGTTCACCTCTAGGTCACCCCTGTTCACTCCTATGTCAACTCCCCATGTTCACCTCTCTGTCACCCATGTTCACTCCTAGGTCACCCCTGTTCACCTCCAGGTCACCCCTGTTCACTCCTATGTCAATTCCCCATGTTCACCTCTCTGTCACCCATGTTCACCTCCAGGTCACCCCTGTTCACCTCTAGGTCACCCCTGTTCACTCCTATGTCAATTCCCCATGTTCACCTCTCTGTCACCCCTGTTCACCTCTAGGTCACCCCTGTTCACCTCTAGGTCACCCCTGTTCACTCCTATGTCAACCCCCCATGTTCACCTCTCTGACACCCATGTTCACTCCTAGGTCACCCCTGTTCACCTCCAGGTCACCCCTGTTCACTCCTATGTCAATTCCCCATGTTCACCTCTCTGTCACCCATGTTCACTTCCAGGTCACCCCTGTTCACCTCTAGGTCACCCCTGTTCACTCCTATGTCAACTCCCCATGTTCACCTCTCTGTCACCCATGTTCACTCCTAGGTCACCCCTGTTCACCTCCAGGTCACCCCTGTTCACTCCTATGTCAATTCCCCATGTTCACCTCTCTGTCACCCATGTTCACTCCTAGGTCACCCCTGTTCACCTCCAGGTCACCCCTGTTCACTCCTATGTCAATTCCCCATGTTCACCTCTCTGTCACCCATGTTCACCTCCAGGTCACCCCTGTTCACCTCTAGGTCACCCCTGTTCACTCCTATGTCAATTCCCCATGTTCACCTCTCTGTCACCCCTGTTCACCTCTAGGTCACCCCTGTTCACCTCTAGGTCACCCCTGTTCACTCCTATGTCAACCCCCCATGTTCACCTCTCTGTCACCCATGTTCACTCCTAGGTCACCCCTGTTCACCTCCAGGTCACCCCGGTTCACTCCTATGTCAATTCCCCATGTTCACCTCTCTGTCACCCATGTTCACTTCCAGGTCACCCCTGTTCACCTCTAGGTCACCCCTGTTCACTCCTATGTCAACTCCCCATGTTCACCTCTCTGTCACCCATGTTCACTCCTAGGTCACCCCTGTTCACCTCCAGGTCACCCCTGTTCACTCCTATGTCAATTCCCCATGTTCACCTCTCTGTCACCCATGTTCACTCCTAGGTCACCCCTGTTCACCTCCAGGTCACCCCTGTTCACTCCTATGTCAACTCCCCATGTTCACCTCCTAGGTCACCCATGTTCACTCCTAGGTCACCCCTGTTCACTCCTAGGTCACCCCTGTTCACCTCCAGGTCACCCCTGTTCACTCCTATGTCAATTCCCCATGTTCACCTCTCTGTCACCCATCTTCACTCCTAGGTCACCCCTGTTCACCTCCAGGTCACCCCTGTTCACTCCTATGTCAATTCCCCATGTTCACCTCTCTGTCACCCATGTTCACTTCCAGGTCACCCCTGTTCACCTCTAGGTCACCCCTGTTCACTCCTATGTCAACTCCCCATGTTCACCTCTCTGTCACCCATGTTCACTCCTAGGTCACCCCTGTTCACCTCCAGGTCACCCCTGTTCACTCCTATGTCAATTCCCCATGTTCACCTCTCTGTCACCCATGTTCACCTCCAGGTCACCCCTGTTCACCTCTAGGTCACCCCTGTTCACTCCTATGTCAATTCCCCATGTTCACCTCTCTGTCACCCATGTTCACCTCAGGTCACCCCTGTTCACCTCTAGGTCACCCCTGTTCACTCCTATGTCAATTCCCCATGTTCACCTCTCTGTCACCCATGTTCACTCCTATGTCACCCCTGTTCACCTCCAGGTCACCCCTGTTCACTCCTATGTCAATTCCCATGTTCCCCTCTCTGTCACCCATGTTCACTCCTAGGTCACCCCTGTTCACCTCTCTGTCACCCATGTTCACTCTTAGGTCACCCCTTGTTCACCCTTGGTTCATCCCTCCTTCAGCTTCATTCAGCCTCATTCACCTCTATAACACCCTGATCCAATATCCTATACAAGAGAGAGAGTAAAATTCAAACTCCAATTTTCCCACCGTGTTCATTCAAATATTTCCTCTTGCCCACACCGCTTTTTCTCTCACCTACCCCCTCCCACCAAGGCTATATTTAGCCACCAAATTCAGCGTCTGTCCTTTATCTCCCAATTCCAACCAGTGCTAAATTTAGCATCTGGCTAAGCTCTCCCAATTCCAACCAGTGCTATATTTAGCATCTGGCTAAACTCTCCTAATTCCAACCACTGCTATATTTAGCATCTGGCTAAACCCAGCGTGGATCCTTGGGATCAGCTCATCCACCTCCTCCACCGCATCTTGCAGCCCACTCATGCTAATTTTGGCTTACTTTTCTAAAGTTGGATCTCTTCGTTATATATTTATGGCTGTTTCTCCCCCCCTCCAGACAACGAAATCATACACAGCCTCCCCTCCCTCCTCCTCCTGCAGCCTACGAAATCATACGCAGCCTCCTCTCCCTCCTTCTCCTGCCGCCTCCCTCCTTCTCCTGCAGCCTCCTCCTTCTCTGCAGCCTCCCTCCAACGCTTCTCCTGCAGCCTCCCTCCTTCCCCCTCCATCGCATATCTCCTCCAGCATCGTCCCTCCTGCTGCAGCCTCCCTCCAGCGCAGTCTCCTGCAGCCTCCCTCCAACGCTTCTCCTGCAGCCTCCCTCCTTCCCCCTCCATCGCACATCTCCTACAGCATCGACCCTCTGCTGCAGCCTCCTCCTTCTCTGCAGCCTCCCTCCAGCGCAGTCTCCTGCAGCCTCCCTCCAACGCTTCTCCTGCAGCCTCCCTCCTTCCCCCTCCATCGCACATCTCCTACAGCATCGACCCTCTGCTGCAGCCCCCTCCTTCTCTGCAGCCTCCCTCCAGCGCAGTCTCCTGCAGCCTCCCTCCAACGCTTCTCCTGCAGCCTCCCTCCTTCCCCCTCCATCGCACATCTCCTACAGCATCGACCCTCTGCTGCAGCCTCCTCCTTCTCTGCAGCCTCCCTCCAGCGCAGTCTCCTGCCGCCTCCCTCCAACGCTTCTCCTGCAGCCTCCCTCCTTCCCCCTCCATCGCATATCTCCTCCAGCATCGTCCCTCCTGCTGCAGCCTCCCTCCTTCTCCTGCAGCCTCCCTCCAACGCTTTCTCCTGCAGCCTCCCTCCTTCTCCCTCCATCGCATATTTCCTGCAGTCTCCTGCAGCCTCCCTCCTTCTCCCTCCCTCGCATATTTCCTTCTCCCTCCCTCGCATATTTCCTGCAGACTATCATCCTCCCTCCTCCTTCCTCCAGCGCAGTCTGCAGCCTCCCCTCCAACACCTTCTCCTGCACCCCTCCTTCTCCTGCAGGCTCTCCCTCCATCGCCACCCTACAACTCTCCCTCCATCGCCACCTTACAGCTCTCCCTCCATCGCCATCTTGCAAAACCCTGCAGCCTTCCCTCCAACACCTTCTCTGCAGCCCTACCTTCATCGCAATTCTCCTTCCCCCTTCTTGTTATCACCTGGCCAGCTCCCCTTCTCACTAGCACCTCGCCAGCTTCCTCTCTAGACCTCCTCATCGACTCCCCTTCTCGATTATCATCTGGCCAGCTTCCTTCTTGCCTCGTCATTCACGCCCCTTCCTTTCCTGCTTCCTTTCTAACTTTCGTGCTTCTCCATCAGCTTCCCTTCTCATCACCATCACCTCCCCCTCTTGTCACCACCTACCCCACTCTCTCGTTCTATCTCAGTGGGCTTGCCAACGCCTCGACAATAGCCCCCCTACCTCGTCACCAGCTCCCCTTCCCTTCCTGCTTCAAGCCCTCGTCAGCAGCTCCCCTACCTCGTCACCAGCTCCCCTTCCCTTCCTGCTTCAAGCCCTCGTCAGCAGCTCCCCTACCTCGTCACCAGCTCCCCTTCCCTTCCGGCTTCCTTTCTTGCCTTGTCATCACTCACCTTCCTGCTTCGTCATCAGCTTCGTCTCCTGCTTCGTCATTAGCTTACACTTTACCTCTTGTTCTTCTTCATGCTCGAAAAGAAGTCTAAGTATAAGCCGAGGTTGCCCAGAGATAAGCTCTTCATTCCTTTCTATACCCCCATGACGTCTCAGGCAAACTCTGCAGTGCACATGACCTCACCCCTGCCTACAGCCTCAGCAGGGCTGACTACATCAGCTCGGCCGACTTCATCAGCAGAGCCACTTCCATCAGCAAGGCCAACTTCATCGGTAGGGCCGACTTCATTAGCAGGACCGACTTCATCAGCGATACATTCCCATCTTGGTCCGGAGATCACTATCATCTCGGATGGTGAGCCACCGCAATCAAGACAGCAGCGGGGGGTTCTTTTCCACTCCCAGAGCTCCAGTGCCTCCTCTTCTGACCATGGGGGCTCAGATTACACCCCCTCTGCACGGAGACCACATTCAGAAGGGTCGGGTGGGCCAACGGAGATACAGAGCCCTTCGGTAACCACCCCTCCCCTCTCCCACGTTCGGGTTATGTTTAAACCTCTTCTGGATCCGAACCTCAAACTATCCTCCGTATTGTCATCTTCCGAGATCCAGACCCTCAGTCTAACTGAGTTCGACAAGGTCATCTTCCCTCCGGTGGATGTGGAACTGTGTACAGGATTCATCAGATCTTACGACTATGTCACAGACACTTTTGAGTTCATGGGCTCCAGGCAGCTTCTCACACCCAATTTGGTCTCACAGTACATGGGGCTCCCTGCTCTCCCTATTCAGCCTCCTTCCGACGATTCACCACATCTCCTGTCATTCCTTTCACAGTGCAAACCCAACAGGAGGGGATATGATTGCAAAAAGGTTTTGGAAGGTGGAAGCAGAGAAGCAGTGATCACACGCTACTTCTTCACTCGCTTCTATTCAGCACCCGGGCATTACTACATCACGAAAGGTATCCGTCCTGCTCCTAATGCTCTCTTCACCATCACTCAGTATGATTTTGCATCTCTCTTTTATTCAACATTCCGGGCCACTGTTCGAAATCGCACACGCCGAAGCACACACACATGTACTTGTGGACCTCACCTCACCTACCTCTTGCACCAGTGGCGGGCTGCAACGCCTGCACTTTTTCCTCCACCTTCACATACTTCATCCTCTCCTCACCGCCCACCCTCCGCTCCTATGATCCCCCACTTGAGATCATCTCCACTGGCCCTTCGTGCGGCCCCAGCATCCTCGGCCTCTGCTGCACCAGTCTCTGTCCTCTCTTCCTCTCCAGTCCCCATTCCCACTCTTGCTCCACCCACATCTGTAGCACGGGTTTCTGAGCCATTCCCTCTTGGGCCAGCCTCTGGAGCTTTGCCATCAGTTGCTCATGCAGGAGTCGCCTCTCCATCCATCCCCTTCGAGGCAGATTGTGATTTCCCTGATGATGTTCTTCCGGTCACTCCCCTGCCCTCCTCAGGTCTCACCCACCATGGCAGAACATTACCACTTACCTCACCCGCAGTCATGACCATTTCCCCTCCAATCATCTCATCAGGGTCAGTAGGGTGCAAAGATATGCACATTAATCCCCCAACTCAGGGGGATACCTCCACAGAAGGTACGGCAGCAGGCACCGTTACGGCAGCTGGCACCTCTGCCCTGGAATCTCTTGATGGAGAGGCATCAGAACGACACAGGTTATTGAACCTGAATCTTACTTTGGGAGCCACTGGTGATGCGAAGACCCCACCCCGGGTGTCTCGACGACTGACCCCTGAACCAAGTATGGAGGCTGCTGAACAGGACTTACTGGAAACTCGACCTGGCGAGGTTATTTTTGCTGGGGGTAAGATACCTTTTCCAGCGGATTGTCCTCCACTTCCTCAAAATGATATGTTGGATACCTACTTCGCAACCTCCTCGGGAGATCTATTCACCCATGAGGCCCAGATAGAGGAACAGAGCCAGGAACACAAACGGCTGTTGTATGCATTAAAGCGGAAGCGGTCTTCTGTTTGCATGGAGGAGGAGGACTTGGACCAAATTTTCACACTTCCCTTGCAAGAGACAATCGCTTCCAACAAGAAGGTATCCCAAGCTCCAAGCTGTTACCTAGACATCGACACACTGGCTCCAGTGGCAGCTCTAGAGGACCTAGAGCAAGAGGGGATGAAAGCGGCCTTCGAGGAATATGGCGAGCTTATTGACATGGCTGACCGAATGACCTATCGGGACAGGTATGCATGGGTTAAAAGGTCCCTTCATATGGCTCAACGCATTATAGATGACAGCTTCATTCAGATGGGTGCCTCCCTCTTTAATACTACGGGTCAGGTTTGCAAGCTTCTGTCACAGAAGCAACACCTCCGCTTGGAACATGAGAAGCAGGTAGCCAGCATGCATAAAGAATGGGATACAACATTGCAAATGAAAAAAACGGAGTGGGGAGCAACTCTACAGGCAAGGGAAGCTGGGTGGAAAACTCAGCACGACGAGTTTCAGCAAAGTCTTGTAGCAAAGGAGGCAGAGTGGACAGCCACCAAGAAAGTTTTGGAGGACCACCATTCAGCCCAACAGGCTCAAATTCAGCGGGAGCTTGCCGCCCTACAGGACAGATACTCCTCATTGGCTGCCGATAAGCATACTGTGGATCAACAGGTGGACGTGGTGCGGAGTCAAATGAAGCAGATTCGCGAGGCAAAAGACCATCTCCAAGTTTCACATTCCAAGTTGCAGGACAACTTCCATGGGCTACAAGATGAAAATGCTGCTCTCAAATCTCGATGTGAACATTATAGGTCTGGCTACCACAGGTATAAATCCAAATATGAGGACATCCGCAACCTCATGGACACAGTCGAGGAAGAGGCAAGGACCAGCCCCGGAACCTCAGCACACCCACCACACCCACCCCTTCCCCCTCCTTGACTTTCATCCAGCAAGCAGTAGCTCCTGGATCTTTTAGTTCGGCATATCTTTTTGCGAACTCTGTACATTTGGATTCTCATGTAAATAAGGAGTTTGGAATTGTATGGCCATGAGCCAGTTTCTTTTTTCAGTTTTACAGTTGTATGGCCATGAGCCAGTTTCTTTTTTCAGTTTTACAGTTGTAAGGCCATGAGCCCTTTCTTTTCAGTTTTGGGATGTCAACCCCAAGGTCACTTTCTTATTTGTAATTTACACCTAACTTTCTCTCACAAGATCCTCGGTCATTCACCGGGACGGTGAATGATAGTGGCGGGGGATCTGTTGTACTCAAAGTTTATGGCAACCCACCAAGAGTCACACTTGGGTCACGTCATGGTCACCTCAACAACATGCCAAGTTGTTAGACCTTGGTCATACCTAGTCGCAGCGTGTTCACATGTGTTCACATCTTGGACTTGACATGGACATGACTTGACATGGACATGACTTGGACATGACATGACTTAACATGGACATGACTTGGACATGACATGGACTTGACATGGACATGACGGAAGCAATACATGACTGAAGAGTGCCAAACCTCAACCTCGACTCACCATGGTCAAAGTCAATCATAGGGAAGTATTGGCGCAATGGTACGCGGGATACACCTGTTGGTGCACATGGAAAGCAGTCCATCAGTTAAGAGGCATAGGTGGTGCACCAACCCTCTCAACCAACTAGTGTCAGGAGCGCAGGAGAACACATGGAGCACGGGATTCACTGACCCAGGACAGGCTGGAGTGTTGCGGAAGCCATCAAGGACAGAGCGGCCCACAAACGGTGGAATGGCTAAGGATGGCTAAGGGTGCAAGAAGGCAACCAATAGGAAGAAGGTGTGGAGATTGGTAGCGGGGGGTGGAGCAGAGGAGGAGAAGGTGAAGAGGGGGAAAGGGGAAAGGAGAGGGACATTCTGGCGGGGACGAGAGGCGGGAGTGAAGGAGTGAGAGGCTAGAGTTAAGAGCTCGCCTCGTGTGTATCTTCGGGGGGTGTATCAGTCATCTTGCTCTCTAATGAGTTATGCTACTTCCCATCTCTGCTCGCTACTCTAAAATCTCTTTTCGTTGTGTTCTCCTCCCCTCCTCTCCCTTCACTTGGTACAACGGATCTGTGTCATGTGGTTGAAGTTCCTTGCTGTTCATGTCGAGGGATGGCTTTCATGATGTTGTTCCGCTTTGGTCTTCTTCTTGCTCACATCACTTCAGCACTTGTACCGCTTGCACATAGTTGACACCATCTACCACTTGCACATAGTTGACACCATCGACAGCACTCACCTACGTACCAACAGTGACACTTATGGCACGTCTTACTCGCTTCTCGCACCAGTGGCCCTAGGCCTCCGGTAATACTTCCGGAAGTGTTAAGAAACCCCCCCCCTCAGACACACCTGGTGTTTCCACTTCAGACCATTTTCTGGTAGTTTTGTCCATCTCAGAGCCTCATCTGAGAGGACGGTCTCACAGTATCAGGATCATCGATGCCTTATACACGGATGAGACTCTCACAGAGGCAGTGTTGGAGATCTGGGTTTCTCACATGCAGGGGGGGGGGCGGTCCTTCACATGTGGCCACAGCAGTTGCCAGTATCAATGACTTTTATCACTCCGTTGCTAGTGCTCGGCGAGGTGAGGTACTCAGGCGGGAGATTGGTATCCGCCGGCAGTTGGCAGCCTTACAGAGGGAGGAGCAGAGATGACAATCAGATGCTTGGATACAGGAGCTCCTTGCTGCGGCAAGGGCTCACTTGCAGACTTTGCTTGATTAGAGAGCAGAGTAAGCCTTCCATGCATGGGAGTCCTTTTGGATACAGATGGGAGGGAGAGTCAATAAACACTTTTTCTCTACACTTGGTCCCAGACATAGTAGAGAGAGTGTTAGGCAGCTTATTGACTCTGACAGCGTTTTGCAGTCCCATCCGGAGACCGTCATGCACTTAGCGACAGCTTTCTATGCCTCCCTACTTTCCGCAGATCCTAACACACAGGCCAGATAGGTGGCTAGAGATGAAGTTTGGCAGAGTTTACGTGTGTTGATCACCCCAGAGATGTTATGCTCACTTGATGCACGCTTTACCAACACAAAATTCAAGACTGCTCTCTCCGCCCTTCATAAGGACCCTCGTTCTGATGGTCTTACTCCTCCTTTTTTTATATCCTTTTGGGATATGATAGGTGATCATATTACTTCAGCCCTGCAGGGCATTTGGGACTCGGGTGAGATGCATGACTCACTGACCGAGGGACTCATTCACCTTATTCCAAAAGGTGACAATAGGAATTTTGTATCCCATTGGAGACCCATCACTCTTTCGGGCACTCTTTACAAAATCCTTGCCAAGGCGGTCAGCATCCGATTACAGACCCTTCTTCCAGACCTCATCCATGATACTCAGACAGGCTTTGTGCATCGCAAGAGCATTTTTTATAATATTTTTTCCTTTTGGGAAGCCACAGAGTGGGCTATGCAGAGCGGGCAGAGGCTAGCAGTTCTACTCCTGGACTTCGAGAAAGCCTATGACAGAGTAGATTGGGGTTTTCTTGAGGGCACTCTTCTACGGTTTGGATTTTCAGATGCTTGGATTAGAGGGGTGGCCTCCCTTTACAGATCAGCCCACAGCCAGGTTTTGATTGGAGGGGTAAGGGGTGACAGGTTTCAGATTTCCAGATCAGTTCGTCACGGATGCCCTTTAGCCCCCTTCCTCTTTCTTTTTGTGGCAGAAGCTATGAGTATCTTCCTTAGATCTCAGGCTGAGCTTTCTGGGTTGAGATTGCCCTTGAGACAGGAGCAGGCGCTTCTTGACTGTGAGTTGGCTGATAACACTGCTATTTTTATTGAGGCCTCTTCGCAGTCTCTTTCCAGACAGCCTTGGATATTTTTTGCTCAGCTGCAGGGGCACACATTAACTGGCATAAATCCTTTGGCTTTTGGATTAGTGATGAGGACACTCCAGGCTGGGGAGTTGACATTGGCTTTTCCTAGATTCAGAGGGGTGTTTCTATTAGGTATTTGGGATGCCAGGTAGGATTGGGCATCTCTCCAGCACAGCAATTTGCCCCAGTACTAGAAAGTATAAGGAAAAAGCTCCTTTTCTGGAGCTCTGCCAAACTCGACCTTGCATCTAGAGTTGTGGTAGTGAACAAGGTTCTCTTGGCCACTGCCTGGTTTGTGTGTTCTTGCTGGTGCCGGTCTAGGGATTGCATCACTCAACTTATTAGACCAGTCAGGAATTTTTTATGGAGTGGACTTGATGGCATAGCAGATGTTGCAGCGAGGGTGGCCTGGGAGACCATTATTCTCCCTACATGTGAAGGGGGCCTTAATATCATTGACCCGGACTTGCAGTGCAGGGCATTGCTTTGTAAGGTGGTGGTGAGGGGACTCAAGGAACCTTGGAAGTATTTCTTTTTTGGACGCATTCACACCAAGCTTGGGAGATGATTTGGTGGACAGCCCTCGCTGGATTTTTACTTCTGCCCCTCTCAAATCTCATGCCTCTCCTCTCATGACTGCCATCCTGAAAGCTTGGGGGAGCTTCAGGAACACTCTTCGAAGGATTCCACCTTCTACCGTAGAAGAGATTGATAGGCAGCCGATCATTTGGAATGATAGTATACTTGACGAGCATGCCAGACCACTGGGCACTTCCCATTACATGCAGTGGTCTAAATGGGAGAGAGGCCCCGCCTACACAATAGGCACTTGGAAGGCTTTTATCAGGCTACCTGAGGATCAGAGAGGATCAGAGACTGCAGTCCGTGAGTCACCTCAGAGGGGTAGTACGCAGGATTCAGCAGATAGATGCAACCATCCCGATGGAATGGACAGTTGAGTTGCCTATTACTTCCACCACTTGGATGGGAGCTTTTTCGAGGACAGCAGTTCCTTTACAGGTGATCGCTCTTCGAGGTCTCGGGGAAGATACACTGGTCTTTGACGTTGGGGATGGAGGTATACTCTCTACATCCAAGGATGATATTCTTCTAGAGGTTGCCTTTCAGCCTGTCAGGATTGCCAGTTTTGTGGACCATGGAGCGGGCTTGCAGTGGCACTTAGACCCCGACCCTGTGCTCTTGGCCTTGGGATCCTGGAGGTTGTGGTTATATGGAGGTGCACCTATCAGGTGCTTGTAGATCACTTCATGGCTTGGAATTGGATGCTAATCGCAGCATGGTTGCTCAAGCTTATGCTGATGATTCTTTCTTTACCCAGAAGAATACGCCCCATGATCTTGGTGCCTTGATGTAGGCCCTCTCTATTTATGGTTTGGCAGCTGGTCTTCATGTTAATTTTCAGAAGTCTAAGCTGCTCCCTTTGCATTCCAAAGACTGGCATAGTCTATTATGGCCCGGGGATATCATTCCACCCACTCAGTTTGTTCGTCATCTTGGTTACCCTATGGGGTGGGAACTCACTCGCCGACAACAAACTGATTGGGTTTTGGCTAAGCTTCGGAAAAAGCTTGAGTATTGGAAACTGGCAACCTGGCCTTTGCACGTTCGTCTTCGAATAGTGCAGTCCATCCTTGTGGCATATATTCAATTTTACTTGCCATTGATCATGTTCACTAAGGCAGATCTTACATCTTTCATGTCTGTCTTTATGGAACTCTTCTGGCGATCCAAACATGGCAGAAAAAGTCTCAGGCTGCTTTCGATGCATCACATTTTTTCTCCCAAGATGCATGGTGGATTGAACATCACGAATATTCATGTGGATATTCTTGCCCACAGGGGGAAAATTTTGCTGCAATTTCTGCAAGGTGATCAGCCTTGGGCTCTTATGATTAGGACTCTGGTCACTCGTATCAGTATTTCTCCGTTTGGTCATTGGCAACTCGAGCACTGGGATTTCTTTTTTGGCTGCACTGATGGCACTTTGCCTAGATGCCCTTTTGTCTCCCGCTTGCTTCTTGACTGGAAGCATGTTCTTTCTCATCTGGAATGGAATGGACGGCAATCTTTGCTTGGGAATTCTTTGAGAGCTGAAAGCATTCACTGGTCAAAAGTCTTTCAGCCTCCCTTGGCTTTACAGGAACCTCGACGTTCCTACTTTGTCTCGTTTAAAGGCATCACCTCGGTTGCTGATGTTATAGATGATGCTAGTACTATGCTCCCCTTTTCTCTAGCAGCCACTACATATGGATTGGGCCCTCATTATCGTCCTTTGTGGTGACAAATTACTTCTATGCTTTCGCCCTTTGTTCCGATTCCTCCTTTGGAACTCCAGGACCCCGACTGGAAGATTGGACCTTGACTTCTCCAGGGTCCTCTTCTCGTCCTTTGAGGCTATCTCAGATTACTGTACCTGCATTGTATAAAATCCCTTTGCCTCAACCTGGGGTTTCAGAGAGAGGTGATTCTGTTTGGCGAATGCATCGCCCAGCCAAGTGGTGGAGGAAAAGATTACAGCAACTTTGGGCCTATAAAGTACCGCTTCGACAACAGGTTTTATTTTTGCGAGTTCTTTTGGGAGTGTTTCCATATGGACAGCTATTAGCTCATCGACATATTGCTCCTGCACTTTCCCATAGATGTTCTGCTTCTTCGGAGACTGTGCCTCACTTGTTTTGGCATTGTCCGTGCTCTTGTGAGTTTTTTGATCTGCTTCGACAGCACCTGCGAGTGAGATTCCCATCTGTTCCGTTTGGGAAGTTCTTCTGGCTATTTGGGTTTCATCCATCCAGGCCGGAGTTTCTTTTTTGGCAACTCGATCACTGGGATTTCTTTTTTGGCTGCACTGATGGCACTTTGCATGGATGCCCTTTTGTCTCCCGCTTGCTTCTTGACTGGAAGCATGTTCTTTCTCATCTGGAATGGAATGGATGGCAATCTTTGCTTGGAAATTCTTTGAGAGCTGAGAGCATTCACTGGTCGAAAGTCTTTCAGCCTCCCTTGCTTTACAGGAACCTCGACGTTCCTACTTTGTCTCGTTTAAAGGCATCACCTCGGTTGCTGATGTTATAGATGATGCTGGTACTGTGCTCCCCTTTTCTCTAGCAGCCACTACATATGTATTGGGCTCTCATTATCGTCCTTTGTGGCGACAAATTACTTCTATGCTTTCGCCCTTTGTTCCGATTCCTCCTTTGGAACTCCAAGAACGATTGGAAGATTGGACTTTGACTTCTCGAGGGTCCTCTTCTCGTCCTTTGAGGCTATCTCAGATTACTGTAACTGCATTGTATAAAATCCTTTTGCCTCAACCTTGGGTCTCAAAGAGAGGTGATTCTGTTTGGCGAATGCATTGCCCAGCCAAGTGGTGGAGGAAAAGATTATAGCAACTTTGGGCCTATAAAGTACTGCTTCGGCTACAGGTTTTCTTTTGGCGAGTTCTTTTGGGAGTGTTTCCATCTAGACAGCTATTAGCTCATCGACACATTGCTCCTGCACTTTGCCATAGATGTTCTACTTCTTTGGAGACTGTGCCTCACTTGTGTTGGCATTGTCCGTGCTCTCTTGAGTTTTTTGATCGGCTCCGACAGCACTTGCGAGCAAGATTCCCATCTGTTCCGTTTGGGAAGTTCTTCTGGCTATTTGGGTTTCATCCATCTAGACCGGAGTTTCATCTTTTCTTCGTTTGGGTTCGCTACTGGGCACTATGGACTTTATGGACATATAGGAATTGTAAAGTCTTTGGTGATCCTACTTTCTCTCTGTTTGGCTTTTTTAGGCGTTCTCTGCGGCAATCTTTCTTTGATTGCTTGCAGACCCGCTGCATAGATCATGAGGTCTTTTTGGCATATACTGAAATTTTCAGTTGATGTTATTGTAGCATCTTTTTTTGAGGTTGCTACTCATATAATATAATCAATCAATGATTTCACCCAAAAAAAAGTGTGTCTTCGTCTTCCCTCCAGCTGGACCTTCTTCGCCAGATGTGTTTTGCTTCCATTACAGATGTTCCTTCATCGGGTTCACCGCTTGTTTGTTCTTTGGATTCTACCCTTCTAGTTTCCGGTCTTCGACAGGCTCAGCAGTTTGGGGTCTGTCTCTACTTTATGGGCAGGTAGCAGCTCAACTTCGTAGTTGGGCTGAAGTTGCAGTGGGACAGGATTGCCTTTCTTCCTTTCTCTTTCTGGGCAAAGGTTTTTATTATGCTCACTGCTCTTCAACTGATGTGGTGGAGCGACTTGTCAGTCGTGCTGGTATTCATGGGGCTGGTTTCTTTGCTTATGTGATGCCCTGGGATCCGCTTTTTGATCCGTCTGCCTCTCTTCTGACTCACTGTCCGGTCTGGATTACCCTCAAAGCGTTGCCTCTGCCTCTTCTTCAGCATCTTCCTACTCTTGCAGCTTTTTTGGGGAGGCCTCTACATATTCTGAGACAACATGAGTTTTTGCAGGCTACTCGGGATGTTTGCCTTTGTATTTTATGGGATATGATGCAGCCCGTGCCCTCTACTTTGGATCTTGATTTGGGATTTGCTCATATGATGCGCATCAAGCTGCATTTTGCCTCTTTTCCTACAGCATGTTATCGGTGCCGACAGGTTGGTCATTTTGCACGTGCTTGCCCTTCGGCTTCCATGATCACTCCTCCTATTCCTTCTTCAACTGTAAAGTTTACTCTTCCTTCTCCTCCGGTTTCTGCTAAGGCTTTATTGGATAAGCCTTCTTTTACTGCTCCGAAGCAATACTGGAGGAAGGTAGAAAAATCACAGGTTAATCTTCCTCTTGCTAAAGAAGTTCAGGATCCGGCTCCCGTTGAGCATCATCAGCCTCCTTCTCCTCTAGATATGGATGTGCCCCTTGCAGAGGGGATCATACAAGATGCTGCACATGCTCTTTCTCAGGTTGATCCTCGAAGTGAAGCTGAAATGCTGAGTCTTGCTTTATCAGATGCAGCTCTTTTGTCGGAGGATACAGATGTTGATCTAGCTTCTTTGCCTCTGATGCCTATGCCAGAGTCTCCTTCTGCTCGGGATACAGAAGTGCCTTTTTTACTGGAATCTTTTCATCCCATGTTACAATAGGTTTTTGACCCTGTGATTCAAAAATTTAGGGTACTAGCCTATATCAAGAAGAATCACAAGGGCAAAAAACAGCTGGTTTTTATTGATGGTGTGGTTTCATCACTGCATCAGTTTTTACAGAGCAATAATTTGAAGCTGGAGGATGCTATGTTTGATCCTCCTCCAGCTTGATATGTAACTTTTTACTTGGCGGCCTCATGACTTTTGCTCTGAGGCTTTACTTGTAAATTTTTTTCTTATACTTATTGGTGGGTTTTTACCTCTTTTTTTTTTTTTCCCAAGAAAAAGACTTCTATTAAGTAAGAGAAAACCCCCGCGAGAGCAAGCTCAAAGCGGAATACATCATGAAATCATGAGGATAAATAAAAAACCCCCTCAGAGTGAGGTGGAAAACAACCAAGGCTGAGGCTGAAAGTGCCACCTCAACCCTGTAGTAGTTTCAGAGAAGAAAGGAGAATCCTTCCATTCCCTGAAGAAAGAAGCCCTCCTAGCTGAGGCTGCACGGGAGTCCCCCTACATACCCATCCATACGGCCATCAAAGTATGTACGATGTCTGTCCAGATACTAGCCAATGTGTGCGAGGGATGAACCTGAGTACCCTCCAAAGCCTCTGTGCATCTGGCTCTCCAGATATGCCAGGATGCTATGCTCGCTCGAATCTCCCAAGAAGTATCCACAGAGGCATGTACAGCTGTAAAAGGAAGGTGTGGTACCACATCCAACGAACAGGACTCAATCCGATGACGTCGAACTGAAATGGCCCGAGAGGAGTCAACTCCCTCATAGAAAACCTAAGGTCCTGTAAGAGAAAGCCAAGCCACCGAGCCCCATGTCATAAAAAATGGTGAATGGACAAAGTGACTGAAAATCCTGGCTACCCCCATCCAAATCATCCTCGCCTGTCTGCAATCCCATAAGCAATGCTGAATAGACTCCGAAGCAGAAAGGCATCGAGGGAATGTAGGGTCAGCTCCGAACCTGGACCTCCAAAGGTTCACTACAATCCCTCCATGGATAGAAATCCAAAAGAAGATAGTGATCTTTCTATTCCTGTGGGATTTCCAGAGTCTCCTCCAGAAGCACCTCTGCTGATCCGCAGTAATACCAAAAGTCTCCCAATGAGGAACTCTGGAGGGTCTCCAACCTCTACTACTGAGCTGATATCTCCTGGCATTACTGACCGTGTAACGAAAGAAGGGGATGCTCTTCTCTCGATGCCCTGCGTCAATCCGCTCCCACTCTCCGGGGTCCCACTGCAAATACCTGATGGGAACTCCCCCATAGAGCCAGAGCCTCCAAGACTTGGTGGAGAGTAGACGGGGGTCTGGGTCTAGGAACCTGATCCCTGCATCAAAAGGCCTACAACCCTGATAGGGTGAAAAGCAGACTCAAGCAAGATGTCCTCTGTGGACTTGAGCAATCTGCCACCATCATGGACACTAAAAACCAAAGCATCCTCCTGTGCATCTCGAAAGGCTAAAACCTGAAGCGGAACCCCGCCTCTCGAAAAAGTACCTGCCCAAGTGAAGGAAGTGAATGGCATATCATCTGTGTCTACCCAAACCTCTGGAAGGGCCGCCTCAATCTGCAAGATCCTCCCTGCACTCCCTCTGAGATGTCCTGTCAACCTTGATTTGGTCTCCTCTGGAAGCCTGCGGAAAGCTTTCCAAGACCCCATAGAAGATGCAGGTCCCCTCTCCCACCTGGACCACTACATGTAGAGTGAGGCACCCAGTGGTCTGCCATGATCATCTAAAATACTTTCATTCCACATGATGGGTTGCCTATCAATCTCTTCCCGAGAGGAAGGAGGAATCCTCCGAAGAGTGCTTCTGAAACTGGCCCAAGCTTTCAGAATGGCAACCATGAGAGGGGACGAAGGTGACCTGAGGTGTGCTGTGGTGAAGATCCATCTAACACTGCTCATCCAGTCTCCTCCTGAAGAAGGTGTGCACCTCTGTATGCTGCTGATAAGAAAGTCCTTCCACGGTTCCTGCCCTGGCATAAGTCCCCGCACCACCATCTTGCAAAGTAAAGCTCTGCACTGTAAATCTGGATCAATAATATTGAGACCCCCTTCCTGTGTAGGGAGGATGAGGGTCTCCCAAGCCACCCTGGCTAACGCATCTGCTGTGCCATCAAGCCCACTCCAGAGAAAGTTTGTGATCGGTTTTCTGAGCTGAATAATGCAGTCCCTAGAACGGTACCAACATGAACAAACAAACCAGGCTGTGGCCAAGAGGACCTGGTTGACCACCACAACTCTAGAGGCAAGATCCAGCTTGGTTGAGCTCCAAAAAAGGAGCTTCCTTCTGATGCTCTCCAAAACGGGAGCAAACTGCTGCGTGGTAGAAATATCCAAGCCGACCTGGCAGCCCAAATACCTGATAGGCACACCCCTCTGAACCCAAGTGAATCCTATGTCAAGCCCCCAAACTGGAGTGTCCTCATCACTGATCCAAAAGCCATTGGATTTATGCCAATTTATCTGCGCCCCTGCCGCCAAGCAAAATAAATCCAATGCTGTCCTGAAAGAAGTGAGTGTCTGTGGAGTGGCATCCAAGTAAACTGCTGTGTCATCAGCCAACTCACTGTCAAGTAGCTCCTCTTCCCTTCTGATGGGAAGTCTCAGCCCAAAGATGTCAGCTTGAGATCTAACATAGATACTCATAGCTTCGGCCACGAACAAAAAAAGGAAAGGAGCAAGGGGGCATCCGTGACGGACTGATCTCGAAATCTGAAATCTCTCACCCCTTACCCCACCAATAAGTACCTGGCTGTGGGCTGATCTGTACAAAGAGGAAACACCTCTGATCCAAGCATCAGTAAAGCCAAAGCGTAGAAGGGTGCCCTCCAAAAAACCCCAATCTACTCTGTCATAAGCTTTTTCAAAATCCAAAAGTAGAATGGCAAGATTCTGGCCACTCTGCATGGCCCACTCTGAAGCTTCCCAGAAAGAAAAAATGTTATAAAAAATGCTTCTGCCATGCACAAATCCCGTCTGAGTGTCATGAATGAGATCAGGGAGAAGTGGCTGCAATCGGAGGCTGATAGCCTTGGCCAGAATCTTGTAACAAGTCCCCAGAATTGTGATAGGCCTCCACTGGGACACTAAATTTCTGCTACCTCCTTTTGGGATAAGGTGGATGAGACCCTCCGTAAGCGACCCAGGCATCTCGCCAGAGTCCAAAATGGCCTGCAGGGCTGAAGTAATATAGTCTCCAATCATATCCCAAAATGCAATGAAAAAAGACGGGGTGAAGCCATCTGAACCTGGGCACTTGCCCTTGTGAAGGGCTGAAAGTGCAGTCCTGAACTCTGTGTTGGTGAAAGGTGCATCGAGTAGAACATGTATACCCGGATTCACCAACACAGGGATGCTCTGCCAAATAGCCTGTCTAGCATCCTCTCTATCATGTGTCTCAGGATCAGCAGTAAGAAGGGTGGCATAGAAATCTGAAGCTATGCGTAAGACATCATCAGGCTCTGTCTGTAAAACCCCATGTGAGTCAATAAGCTGGGATACACTCTCTCTACTATGTCTAGGGCCAAGAGTAGAGAAAAAGTGTTTATTGACTCTACCACCCATCTGAATCCAGAAGGACTCCCGTGCATGAAAGGCATACTCTGCTCTCTGATCAAGCAATAACTGCAGATGAGCCCTTGCTGCAGCAAGGCGCTCCTGAATCCAAGCATCTGAAGGCTGTTTCTACTCTTCCCTCTGCAAAGCTGCCAACTGCTGGCGAACACCAATCTCACGTCTAAGAATATCTCGTCTCCTGGTACAAGCAACTGAGCGGTAGAAGTCGCTAATACCAGAAAGGGCAGCGGATACATGTGATGGATATGGCTACCCACCTTGGACATGAGCAAACCATATTTGCAGGGGTGCCTCTATAAGGTCCTCCTCTGTGTAAAAGGCATCTGGAATCCTAATGCTGGCAGACCGGCCTCTCAAGTGAGGCTCTGAGATAGCCAGCACAACAGGGAAGTGGTCTGAAGTGGAAACCCCAACAGCAATGCATACCGATCCACCTCTGTCTAGTGCCCAGTCATCTACATAGAATCTGTCAATGCGTGCATGAATAGCCATCTGTTGCCTCCTGTTCGACCAAGAGAACAGGAGGGACTGTGGCTGAATAAGAAAGGCATCATCACACCAAGTATCTCTGCCACAGAAGTGAAAAAGGAAGGCATCCCAAGCTGCTCTCTCCAAAGAGTGAAGTCCGTCTTCTCTACCCCCTTTTTTGTCTGACGGTAACTCGACCATGTTAAAGTCACCTCCAATCACCCATGAATCCACAATGGGGGCCCAGGAGAGCAAACTCTTCCACATAAGGACATGTTCCCCTCTAATGTTGGAGGCATACAGGTTAAGGAAACCAACCTTACGCCCTCCAATCAAAAGAATAATCCACTGAGCTCTAGAGGGAATAATGACTCCGTGCCCAACAACTAAGGGGAGAACCGACTGCGAAACTAAAATAGAAGTGCCCCCCCTGGTGCCCAAGGCAGGCGACCAAAAAGTATGTCGAGAAAGCAAATTGCCTGACTTGGCACAATCTCTAGAATCTAGCTTGTGCTCTTGAATAAATAATATATCAATGGAACCCCCAGTAACACCTGGATGAAGCTGATCCCGGATCAGCTGTCTACGGCGGCGATGTGGGATGCCACCTAGGCCCTGTATGTTCCAACTAATAATCCTCATCGACGGGAGGATGTAGAGTGGAACACCTTACCCGACCTAGTGGCGGAAACAAACCCCTCAATAGGGGAAGACCTCCTGCTTGAGGAGGGAGGGATGGAACCAAGTGGTGGAAAATCAACAGGGGAAAGAATCCTGGCACCTGAAGAAGAAGCCTTGTCAACAGGAAACCCAATCACTGGCTCCCCAAAAGTAGCGGGCACAAACTCCTCCTCTGGGAAATCTGAACCCTCTGCCAAGGCTGAAAACGAGTTCCTGTGGAGCAAGCTAGACACCGGAGTGCGAAGGATCCCTTGTGAGGGAAGAGGATCAATAGTGTAAGCTATCCCCTTCCCCCTATCCAAGGGAGGAAGTGAGGAATGCTCTCTATCCTGTGTCTGCCCAGCCGCGGAGACCTCTCCTGCCTCAAGAAGAGCATCTGGCACCGCTAGATCTAGGGAAGAAGCTGCAACCGGGGAGGAGGTCGAAGCTTCAGCGTCTCGGACTGCATGGTGAGACTGGAGGGATAGCTCGAGTTGAAGCAGAGTCCACTAAAGTACCCTCGTGAACTGAAGGAGGGATCTGCACACGTATCGGAACTTACTGGAGAGCGTCGCGTGTTCCTGAGGTAGGAGGGGGTTGAGGAGCAGGTGAAGGACCTGTATCACCCCCCTGTCGAGGCCAAGGAGCAGGTGCTGGACCTGTACCATCACCAAACTGAGGAGGACCGCCATGCGAAGGTCGAGGAGCAGGTGCTGGACCTGTACCACCCCTCTGTCGAGGTCGAGGAGCAGGTGCTGGACCTATACCAACCCCCTGTCCCCCCTGTCGAGGCCATGGGGCGGTAGCTGTACCAGAGGGCTTCTTGGGCCTTTTCTTCTTCCTGGGGCAATCCTTGGCAAAGTGTCCAGAGGTCCTGCAAATCCTGCACTGGTCCTGTCTGCCTGAAATCTCTCCTCTCTGGCGAAAAAAGGAACCATCCGGGCGCTGGATCATAACATGATCCATCTTGAGGTTAGGATCCTTGCAAAGGACCCTAACTCTAGGAACCCCATCAGCCTTGGTTGCCTCTGCTGCAGTCAATGGCAACCCAGGGAGGGGTGGGATCTCAGCAACTGCGCCAAAATGCTCCCCAATAACAGAAAGAAGTCGATGGTAAACCTGGGGAAGCCCGGGGAATCTGATGAAGAGCGAGAAGATTTTCTTATCTGCCTCCACTGGGTCGAAACCAATATGAAAGGCTTCAAAGAAGATCTTCCTGTGTCCCAGGTGTAAAAACTCAGCCTTGAGCATAGTGCTCGCAGCCTCTGGAGTGTCAAAAACAACCTGGAAAAAACCTCGTCCCAGAAGACGGACATCTAACAATCGTGGAGTGAGGTCTGGGGGGAGAGCCGCAAGCATCCAGTCCTTGGCTTGGGATCTGGAGGGATGAGACCCGAAGATGCGTGCTAGCAATGTGGTAGAGCATTCAATCTCTACATCCTTCTTGAGCTGCTACAACTCGTCTTTAGAAAAGGTAATAGTTTTCGCGGCCGGTGGAGGTGGAGTAGGATTGGCTGACGGAGTATCCATCGTCAATCGAGGTGAGGAGGCCGACTCTAACAAATTAAGGGCTCCTTCCGCTCCAAAAAAAGCTGCGGGAGACTGAAAGGGAAAGGGGCAGGCTGAGAGGGAGGGAGGGGGCAGGCTAGGAATAGGAAAGGGAGAGGAAGGAGGAGCTGGAAGGGGGAGGGCTGGGAGGGGGAGGGCTGAGAGGGAGAGAGAGGAAGGAGAGGGAGAGGTAGAGGAAGGAGAGGGAGAGGAAGGAGAGGGAGGGGCAGGGAGGGGCCGAGGCAGGCTGAGAGGGGGAGGAGAGGGAGCGGGGAGTGAAGGGAAGGGGGAGGAGAGGGAGAGGAGGGGGCGGGCTGAGGGGCAGAGAGGGGGCGGAGAGGCAGGGAGGGGGCGGAGAGGCAGGGAGGGGGCAGGGGAGTAAGCGAGGAGGGGGCGGAGAGGTAGGGAGGGGGCGGGGGAGCAGGGGGCAGGCTGAGAGGCAGGGAGGGGGCAGGGGAGCAGCAGGCAGGGAGGGGGCGGAGAGGCAGGGAGGGGGCGGGGGAGCAGGGGGGCAGGCTGAGAGGCAGGGAGAGGGCAGAGAGGCAGAGAGGGGGCGGGGGAGCAGGCAGGGAGGGGGCGGAGCAGCAGGGAGGGGGCGAGGGAGCAGGCAGGGGGAGGGGGCGGCTGAGGGAGAGGGAGGGACTGAGGGCAAGGGAGAGAGGGAGGGACGGGCTGAGGGAGAGGGTGCAGCAAGGGAGCGGGGAGGAGCAGCAGCTCTTCTCTGAAGTGATATTCGTTTTTACCTCTTTTGAGGTTTCCCACACAAAAATATAAGATTTCACTATATTAAAAAAAAGTGTGTGTGTGTGTGTGTCCATGCATGTACAGATTTATTTTTGTGTTATGTATGTATATATATGTATATGGATACCCCATACCCATACCCACACATGCATGCATTCATATATATATATACATATCTCTGTGTATATGTAAGCGTGTCATGAATTTATTTATTTTTTCATGAAAAAGACTTCTATTAAGTCGCATGAGCAAGCTCGAAGCGGAAATACATCATGCTCAGCACTCTAGAAGAGTAAATAAAAACTCAGAATGAGCTAGAAAGAAACCAAGGTTGAGGCTGAAAATGCCACCTCAACCCTACTGTAGTCTTTCAGAAAAAGGGGGAGCCCCTCCATTCCGTAAAGAATATAACCCTCCTAGTAGAGGCTACCTAGGAGGACCCCTACATGCTCGCCCAATTGGCCATCAAAATGTGAATAGTATCAGCCCAAATACTGGCCAAGGTGTGAGAAGGGTGGACCTGTAATCCATCAAAGGCCTCTGTGCATTTAGCCTTACAAATCTGCCAAATAATAATACTAGCCAATATCTCCCAAGCAGAATCCACATCAGCGTGTTCTGGTCTATAGCGGGAGAAAGGCACATTCTCTAGAGAGCAAGGCTCGATTAGGTGTCATCAAATGGAGATGGCCTAGGAAGCATCCTGCCACTCATAGAAGATATAAGGTCCTTACAAAGAGAGCCAAGTCATTGATCCCCAAGTCATGAAGAAATGAGAGAACGTGTGACAAAATTGATGTTGCATTGATGAGTAAGAACAGAAAATAGATCTTCTTTAAAATAAAACCACTTAATAGTGATGATGGAAGTGCGAAGTTTTGTGAGAGCACATAGCATTGAAGAAAACTGAAATGGATTGCACATACCATGAAATACAAATTGTGGTTTTAGTTTTTTTCTTCAAGAAATAGACTTCTATTAAGTAAGAGAAAAAACCCGCAAGAGCAAGCTCTAAGCGGAATACATCATGAAATCATGAGGATAAATAAACCCCCTCAAAGTGAGGTGGAAAACAACCAAGGCTGAGGCTGAAAGTGCCACCTCAACCCTATAGGAGTCTCAGAGAAGAAAGGAGAATCCTTCCATTCCCTGAAGAAAGAAGCCCTCCTAGCTGAGGCTGCACGGGAGTCTCCCTGCATACTCGTCTATACGGCCATCAAGGTATGTACAGTGTCTGTCCAGATTCTGTCCAGATACTAGCCAATGTGTGCGAGGGATGAACCTGAGTTCCCTCCAATGCCTATGTGCATCTAGCTCTCCAGACATGCCAGGATGCTATGCTTGCTAGAATCTCCCGAGAGGTATCCACAGAGGCATGTACAGCTACAGAAGGAAGGTGTGGTATCACATCCAACGAACAGGACTCAACTTGATGATGTCGAATCGAGATGGCCCGAGAGGAGTCAAGTCTCTCATAGAATACCTGAGGCCCTGTAAGAGAAAGCCAAGCCACTAAGCCCCATGTCATAAAGAATGGGGAGTGGGCAAAGTGACTGAAAATCCTGGCTACCCCCATCCAAATCATCCTTGCCTGTCTGCAATCCCATAAGCAATGCTGAATAGTCTCCAAAGTAGAGAGGCAACGAGGGCAAGTAGGGTCAGCTCCGAACTTGGATCTCCAAAGGTTCACTGCAATCCCACCATGGATAGAAAGCCAAAAGAAGAGAGTGATCTTTCTATTCCTGTGGGATTTCTAGAAGCACCTTTGCAAATCCACAGTGATATCAAATGTCTCCCAATGAGGAACTCTGGAAGGTCTCCAACCTCTACTACTGAGCTGGAATCTCTTGGCATTACTGACCGTGTAACAAAAGAAGGGGATGCTCTTCTCTTGATGCCCTACGTCAATCCACTCCCACTCTCCAGGGTCCCACTGCAAATACCTAATGGGAACTCCCCCGTAGAGCCAAAGCCTCCAAGATCCGGTGGAGAGTAGCCGGGGGTTTGGGTCGAGGAACCACTCTGAATCTGATCCCTGCACCAAAATACCTACAACCCTGATAGGCTGAAAAGCAAACTCAAGCAAGATGTCCTCTGTGGACCTGAGCAATCTACCACCATCATGCACACCAAAGACTAAAGCATCCTCGTGTGCATTTCGAAAGGCCAAAACCTACCCAAGTGGAGCAAGTGAGTGGCATATCATCTGTGTCTACCCAATCCGCCACGCTCATCATATGGGAGACTGTCGCCACGCTCATCATGATTGGCTTCCAAGGCATAATCAAGTGCACCAACTCCAGAGACAACTGCGCCACCAGCAACCTGTGATCACAGGAGAGACTACGGCCCTTAATCTCTCTCTTAAGGTACTCCATGCAGCCAACCATGCTCTAATATTGACCAACCTAGAGTTTGCTTACACCAACACCCCCCTCAAGCAAAAGGGAGGGCAATGTACATCAGAGAATGCTTCCCGACACAGCAAGTCAGGGATAGCAAGAAGTTTTTTTGAAATCATCCACACAGCAAGTGAACGGAAAGTAAACATCTTCTCAAAGCAAGAGAGAACTATGATCATCATGCCTTTGGACAAGACAAACTTAGGTATTATTATTATGCAAATCAAGAATCTAATCTACGCTGTCGACTACGTATGAACACGGAATTCAGAATGCCCATTCATCTCCGTCGCTTGAACTTGCAACACACAGTCCCGCGACCTCCTCTGCTACATGTGCACTTTCTCCTTTGTTCTTCTGAGCAATATCATCTCGCTTTTTGAAGCAATATTCTTCTCTATGTCCAAGCTTGCCACAATATCCACATTTATGCCCGTCCTTGTTCTTTGCTTTAGATAACTTGCTTACGAATGCTTGTTCCTGATCGATGGTCAGTACCTTGCGCCTTTCTTCATCGAATAGCATCGAAATCATTTCTGAGAAACTTGCATCATTGTTAACTCTTAGGATCTTGACAAGATCGTCATAAGCTGGTATAAGACTTGAAAGAAGTACATCCTTAGAATCATCATCTTCCATACGAACACCAAGATCAGTAAGCTACCTAAGGATAGCACGCATTCGATTTAGATGCTCTCCAAGCGTCTGATTTTCGGTCATCTTCAAACCAAAAAATTGTTGCTTCAATAATACCTTTGAGTTTCGAAGCCTCGATCCAAACAAAGTCTCTACTGCAGTCCAGTTCTCGCATGCCGTCGTCTTGGAGAGATCAAGATGGTGGCTATACCTTCCACCAAGTGCTCGCTCGAGAATTCCTAGAGCCTTCTCATTCCTTTCTTCCCATCGATCCACCAATTCGGGGGAGTCATGTGCCTTTTTCCCGGTCAGTTTCTTCTCAGTACCTGAGACTATCGACCAAAAGCCCTTCTCCATCAAATACAATCAAAGCATGAGCTGCCAAATCGGGAAGTTAGTGCCATTGTAAGTAACTAGCTTCACCGCATGTTCAGATTTATTCTCCATCTTCTCTGGCTCTGATACCACTGATGTATCTCAGCTCGTATAAAACTATTGCATGCAGTAAGAAAAAGGGAGATCGCTATCTATTCCAAGAGCTGAGCAACTAGTGCATGAAATAATAGTGAAAGATATGAAAAACAGTCTCGTTTATTCATAGGCGACAGCTTTATTCATCTCCTCAGCTCAACCGAGCTTGTTGGAGTTACAACTCACATGCACTTAGCTACAACGACTGATTGATAGAGGCACCGAGCCATGAACTATATGGGAGACTGTCGCCACGCTCATCACGATCGGCTTCCAAGGCATAATGAAGTGCACCAACTCCAGAGACAACTGCGCCACCAACAACCCGTGATCACAGGAGAGACTACGGCCCTTAATCTCTCTCTTAAGGTATTCCATGCAGCCAGCCATGCAAGTGATAAGTGGCTGATCCAGTCCCTCCTTTCAACCATGCTCTAATATTGACCAACCTAGAGTTTGCTTATACCAACAAGATGATGCGGGTCCCCTCTCCCACCTGGACCACTGCATGTAGAGTGAGGCACCAAGTGGTCTGCCATGATCATCCAATATACTGTTATTCCACATGATCGGTTGCCTATCAATATCTTCATGAGAGGAAGGAGGAATCCTCCGAAGAGTGCTCTTGAAAGTGGCCCATGCTTTCAGTATGGCAACCATGAGAGGGGACGAAGGTGATCTGAGGTGTGTTGTGGTGAAAATCCATCTAATACTGTTCATCCAGTCTCCTCCTGAAGAAGGTGTACACGTCTATATGCTGCTAATAAGAAATGCGTTCCACGGCTCTTGCCCTAGCATAAGTCCTCGCACCACCATCTTGCAAAGTAAAGCTCTGCACTGTAAATCTAGATCAATGATATTGAGACCCCCTTCCTGTGTAGGGAGGATGAGGGTCTCCCAAGCCACCCTAGCTAATGCATCTGCTGTGCCATCAAGCCCACTCCAAAGAAAATTTTTGATCGGTCTCTTGAGCTGAGTGATGCAGTCCCTAGAACTGCACCAGCATGAACAAACAAACCAAGCCGTGGCCAAGAGGACCTGGTTGACCACCACAACTCTAGAGGCAAGATCCAGCTTGGCTGAGCTCCAAAAAAGGAGCTTCCTCCTGATGCTCTCCAACACGGGAGCAAACTGTTGCGTGGAAGAAATATCCAAGCCGACCTGGCAGCCCAAATACCTGACAGGCACACCCCTTTGAACCCAAGTGAATCACAAATTGTGGTTTTCATAGGAAGAACCCTAGATTCACATTAAGCTTGAGTGACATGGGGCATTGTGCAATGCAATTTTTAATTACTGCACTAACCTATAAAGAACCCGAGATTCCCTCATTGAATTAGACTCTAAGTCTAGATGTATGCTTATGAATGATCTAGGACCCTATACACTAGTTACAGATCTGACAACCTGTTTTAGACTCATATTACAACCTATATTAACATTATGTATGCCATTGGGATATAAGCGCAATAATTCTCCTAATACTCCAATTATTGGAGTCTGACTTGATTCTTACAGATCACATCATGCATCAACAATACCCCTTTGAAAAATAAGTTACCCTATATAAATTTTCTCCTTTGGTAAACCCTCATGAATATGCTTGATTTGCATTGTTCTTGGAAACATGTGGGCTTCCTCATTTTCCCGCTTTTCATGGTGGATAAATCGTACAGGATATCAAGATGCTTAGCCTTGGAACCATCCACAAGATTCTTAGCCAAAGCAGTGCATGGATTAGTTGTTATAAACAGTCAAAACTGTAGGAACAAGAATGGAGATTGATTGTGAGCACAAGAGAACAAGAAGTGAACTCCAACTGAAATGTTCAACCAAATGAAGTACAAGTACTTGGTATATATAGTCCAAGTACTGGAACACACTAAAACTCCAAAATAGACCAAGTCCTAGTCTATCCTACACCACCATATCATTGTATATATCTCTACAAATGCCCCCTCAATGATATGGCTGAAGTACTCCGGAATGATCTCAAAAGTTCCTGAAGTACCTAAAGTACCATGGTTGCACAAATTCATCCACATGTGGATATAGAAACCTATGGGAGTACAAAAGAAAACAATGTCATTTTACAACGCCCTTGACATTGTTTGAACGTCTCGTATCTCCAAGCCATGTCAATGTTGTGTGAAGACAGGCACTGACAGGCTTTTAGTGAAGATATTTGCCACATAAATCCTCATTGGATCAATATGTGAGATCAATGAAGCCATCTATGATACAATCCCGCACATAATGATAGTGGTTTTCAATGTGTTTTATGCGAACATGAAATGCAGGATTGTTCCCAATAGAAATGCACCTCTGGCTATCACAAAAGATTGGAGTTGCGCTACCATCCTGAGCATGATGCAAGTCATGCAGAAGCTTCCTTAACCACATACATTCCATAGTGGCTGAATTTGCAGCTTTGTATTCTGCTTCACTTGAGGAGAGAGACACACGGTCTTGCTTCTTATTGAGCCATGAGATGCACGCTAAGCCCAATGAGAAGCAATAGCTAGAAGTGGACCTGCAATCATCAACGTTCCTTGACTAATCCGAGTCGGTGAATCCACTCAAAGAAATGTCACCATCTAGAGCATAATGTAGCCCATAGGAAAGTGTACCCTGTACATATCTGAGAACCCTCTTCGCTGCATTCCGATGCGTGACTATGGGACAATGCATGAACTGGGCTAAGAAGCCCTGTGGCATAGGCAATGTCTGGCCGTGTGGAGCATAAGTAGATCAAACTGCCAACCAACTGCCTGTACAATGTGCCATCAAACTTTTCAGCTGTATCATGCTTACTCAGTTTGATTCCTTTTTCCAATGGAGTGGCCACAGGCTTACAGTTCTCCATCTTAAATTTCTGCAATCTCCCCTTCGAATATTTTGTTTGTGAAAGAAAAATCCTCCCTTGGGTTTGCCAAAATTCAATGCCTGCCATGTTACCTAGAAACCAGCGGCAAGAGGTCTGTGATGAGCTACTACTCCTCCCCGACTACTCCATCTGCTGCTTCTCCCTAGCTCTCCCCTACCTCTAGCCTCCGCCCTCAGCCCTTCCCCTCTACTACCTTCCCCCTCCGTCAACCTCTTTCTTCGCCGGCCTGCCCCCTCTCCTCGCCGGCCCGCTCCTCCCTCTCCCGCTGTCCTTCCTCTCCCCACCGGCCTGCTTCCCCTCGCCAGCCTGCTCCTCCCTCCCCTGCTGGCCTTCTCCTCCTTGCTAGCCAACTCCTCGCCCCCCCGCAGGCCTTCTCCTCCCCTGCGGCACCTCCTTACCTTGGTTGGTTCTCACACCTGCCATTCATGGGGCTTCAACTTTGCCTCCACCACAGTAGAAGAGAAGTGGACCCCCACTTTATTTGATTGTATGATTAAAGAGAAAATGTTTGCATGATGGAGGAGTGGATGGGCCTTTGGGGTATTGACCTTTGGCTCACTATGGTGACAGCGCCACTTTTTTCTTTTTTTTGCAAAGAAAGGAACCTTCTATTAATGCTTGAAAAACTTCATACAAAACAGTAGCCCCAAAGGTGTTGAGTATGGAAAAAAATTATAAAGGCTAAAAGAAGAAAACTAGCCTGTTCCAGAGAAACCCAACTCATTGCCTAGGGAATCTTTGGTACAGGGGATAACAGCCAAGTGGGGGGACTATACAACCAGCGAATCCCTCGCGAAGTGAATATGTAGAAAAAACCTGCAGGCCAAGCCTTGCAGAAACGTGCTCACCTCGCGATGACGGTCACCCAAGAGCCCGGGGTCCCACACTCCTAGGTGGAGCGCAAGGTGTAGATGATATCCTGCGAGATGGCAACCAAGATAGCCGAGAGTGGAACCACATGCTCGCCCATCACTAGACTATAGCGAGCAACCCAAATGTTCCACGACATGATATTGGCTACTACCTCCCACACGCTATCCTTTGGAGGGGATCTGGGCTATCCGAAGGGAATACCTCATGGAGCTCTAGTCTCTGAATGCTCTAACCCTATATTTGGTAAGCTGGAGAGATCTCATCAATCTAGAACGTGTGACCTCTCTCAGTCAACTAGGCCCTCTCATAATCCCGAGGGATCTCATCCAGATCCTCTTTGCGCTACGACAGCTCCAAAGACAGTGAAGGATTCTCTCTAGAACTCCAGAAGAGCAGCAATGAGTGACACTGCCCCTCTACCCGCATCTGCTATAGGCTTTGGACGCCCTGTTGCCGCTGGTGGTCTTGGGGTGCACGAGAAGCAGGGCGCTCTGCTACTCCTAGTAGTCCTGGAGTGCGTGGTACAGGCCGCAGGGGAGGTGCAAACGGGGTAGTACGTGAAGGAGCCGCACCAGAAGACCTCTTGGGTCTTTTTTTCTTCCTTGGGCAATCTCTAGCAAAGTGCCCAAGGGTCCTGCAAATCCTGCACTGATCCTGTCTACCTGCAATCTCAATTCTCTGTCAAAAGAGAGAGCCATCTGGACGTGAATCATGATGTGGTCATCTGAGATGTTAGGGTCAGAGACAATGACCCTAACTCGAGGCACCCCGTCCGCTCTGACTGCCTCTTCCGAGTAAGAAGGCATGCCAGGAAGGAGGGGAATCTCAGTGACCACTCCAAAAGTGGCTATGATAGTAGCAAGAAGTCGATGGTAAACCTGAGGAAGACCAGGAAACTTGATGAACAGTGATGTGACGTGATTGTCCTCCTCGACCGGATCGAAGCCCAAGGTGTAGGACAAAAGAAAAATCCTCCTCGAACCCAAAGCCAGGGGATTAGCTTTGAGAACAAGGGCTGTGGACTCGTGGGAATCAAAAATCACTTGGAAGAATCCACGTCCTAGAAGTCGAATATCCCTGAGGTGTGGGGCGAGATCTCCTGGTAACGCCGCCAACATCTAGCCTCTAGCCTGTGATCTGGAAGGATGTGACCCAAAGATGCGGGCGAAAAGTGATGTGGAGCCCTGTGATTCCACATCTTTCTTGAGCTGTTGCAACTCGCGGCTGGTGGAAGTGGACGGAGATTGGCTGAATGGGGATCCATTTGCCAATCGAAGTGAAAAGGCCGATTCCAACACTGTTAAAGCTCCGTCCGTGAAAAAGGAGAAAAGGGGAGGGTAGGAGAGAGGGGAAGGGACGGAAAGGAGAAGCGGAGGGGAGCTAAGAAAAGAGGGGGGGGTTAGGAGGGAGGGAGGGGGTGGGTTAGGAGGGAGGGAGGGGGATGAAGGTAGGGAGGGAAAAGGTGGGCGGGGGAGAGGAAGGGAGGGGGCAGGTTAGGAAGGGAGGGGTTGGGGGGGTTAGAGGAAGGGTGGGGAAGGAGCGGGGGAGGGGAGGGAGGAGAAGGGGGAAAGAGGGGGTGGGGGGGAAAGGGGGGGCGGGGGAGGAGAAGGGGGCGGGGGGGGCAGCGGGGGGGGGGAGAGGGAGGGCGGGGAGGGGGAAGGGAGGGAAGGGGCGGGGGAGGAGGAGGGGGCGGGGGGGCAGCAGGAGAGGGAGGGTGGGGGAGAAAGGGGGCAAGGGAGGGAGGGGGCGGGGGGGCAGCGGGTGGGGGAAGGGGGCAGGGGAGGGGGAGGGGGCGGGGGAGGGAGGGCAGCGGGTGGGGAGAGGGAGGGTGAGGAGGGAGAGGGAGGGGGCGGATGGGCTGGCAGGGGGGGAGAGGGAGAGCGGGGAGGAGGAAGGGAGGGAGGAGGGAGAGGGGGCTGGCGAAGGGGGAGGGAGAGGAGGAGAAGCAAGGGGGAGGGAGAGGGCGGGCAGCGAGGGTGAGGGGGAGGGAGAGAGAGGGAGAGGGGGATGGCTGAGAGAGGGAGAGGGGGGGGGCAGCAGCTCATGGGGAGAGGAGCAGCTCACCTGGGGCACTAAGTTGCCTCGGGTGCAAATTGGACCATAGGCACTTCCAAAACCTGGAACGGGGACCTCCTGGTGCACCCTCTTGGCCACCCAATGCCTCTCCCTCAAAGGGGGTCATGTTTAAGAGTCCATCTAAAGCCTCTTGCCAATCTGAGTGGTATAGGAAAACAAAGGCACCTCGTCCACATGCTCGCTGAGGCCGATCCTATAAGGCCAAAACCACTCTCTCAAATCCCACTGGACCTCCTTCAGTAGGGGCATACCTTCCCAAAGCCAGAGGTGCCATCTAGGGCATCCCGCTCTGGGATGCTGGGAGGATCAATGTGCCACTCCTTCCCCAATCGGCCCACAACTCTGATCATCTGCCAATGAATCCCATCCAGACTCCTGTCGCATCTCTGGGTCTCTCTCAGTGAGTGCTTGAAGTAGGCCTCCAGGCCCTACATGGAAGAAACCAGGTTGCTTGCTGCCTCGCTGAATCATCATCCTGAAAGGGACCCCAGTCCGAGAAAACTAACCCAACCATCTACTATCCATCCACATGCCCCTCCCACCAAGACTCAAGGATGGCTAGGTCAATGTCCCTCATCTCTCTTCGAGGTGATCGCTCTTCAAGGTGTTGGGGAGGATGCACTTGTCTTTGACGTTGGGGATGGGGGTATACTTTCTAGATCCACAGATGATATTCTTCTAGAGGTTGCCTTCCAGCCTGTCAAGATTGCTGGCTTTGTGGATCAAGGAGCAGGCTTGCAGTGGTATTTAGACCCCGACCCTCTGCTATTGGCCCTGGGATCCTGGAGATTGTGGTTATATGGAGATGCACGTATCAGGTGCTTACAGTGGGACCCAGGAGAGTGGGAGTGGATAGATCATGGGCACGGAGAGAGGGGATCCCTTCTTTCCTTTCATGGTTGGTAATGCCAAGAGATTTCAGTTGAGCAGTAGGGGTCGGATTCCCTCCAGAGCCCCCCATTGGGACAGCTTCTTCATCACCGCAGATTTGCGTAGGAACTTCTGGAGGAGGCTCTGGAAATCCCTCAGAAATAGAAAGATCACTCTTTTATTTTGGCTTTCTATTCATGGAGGGATTGTAGTGAACCTGTGGAGATCACGATTTGGGGCTGACCTACTTGCCCTCATTGTCATTCTGCAGAGGAGTCAGTGCAACATTGCCTTTGGGACTGTAGTCAGGCGAGGACTATTTCGAAAGGGGTTGCTCGAATACTCAGCATTTTTCATATCTCCCCTTTCTTCACGACTTGGGTCTCAGTCGCCTGGTTATCCCATATGTGCCCCAGATGTTTTATGAGGGTGAGCCTTCTTATTGGGCACTCTCGGGGCAGGTGGTAGAGACCTGCTCTCTTCAAGATGTACCATTTACTCCCTTCAGAGCTTCTCATGCTTCAGTGGACACTTCCTGGGAGATTCTGGCTAGTGTTTCCTCTTGGCACATCTGGAGAGCCAGATGTACAGAGGCCCTAGATGGCACCCAGATACACCCTTCATAGGTGTTCACAGGTATTTGGTTGTTACAAGATTCTGGCCAAGGCAATCAGCCTCCGATTGCATCCCCTTCTCCCAGATCTTATTCATGACACTCAGACGCGATTTGTGCATGGCAGAAGCATTTTTGATAACATTTTCTCTTTCTGGGAAGCTTCAGAGTGGGCCATGCACAGAGTGGCCAGAATCTAGCCATTCTACTTTTGGATTTTGAGAAAGCTTATGACAGAGTAGATTGGGGTTTTTTGGAGTTGATTTTCAGTCACTTTGCCCACTCCCCATTCTTTATGACATGGGGCTCAGTGGCTTGGATTTCTCTTACAGGGCCTCAAGTATTCTATGAGAGATTTGACTCCTCTCAGGCCGTTTCAGTTCCACGTCATCAGATTGAGTCTTGTTCGTTGGATGTGGTACCACACCTTCCTTTTACAGCTTTACATGCCTCTGTGGATACTTCTTGGGAGATTCTAGCGAGCATAGCATCCTAGCATATCTGGAGAGCCAGATGCATAGAGGCTTTGGAGGGTACTCAGGTTCATCCCTCGCACACATTGGCTAGTATCTGGACAGAAACCGTACATACTTTGATGGTCATATGGACGAGTATGCAGGGAGACTCCCGTGCAGCCTCAGCTAGGAGGGCTTCTTTCTTCAGGGATTGGAAGGATTCTCCTTTCTTCTCTGAGACTACTACAGGGTTGAGGTGGCACTTTCAGCCTCAGCCTTGGTTGTTTTCCACCTCACTCTGAGGGGGTTTTATTTATCCTCATGATTTCATGATGTATTCCGCTTTGAGCTTGCTCTCGCGGGTTTTTTCTCTTACTTAATAGAAGTCTCTTTCTTGAAAAAAAATAAAAAAATGCATTCACACTAATAGAGTCTGAGAATCACCCCAATCAAGACTACTGACGCTAAGAAGTATCTACTGCGGAACGAGCTGCTCCTCTCCCTGTGAGCTGCTGCCCCCCCCCCTCTCCCTCTCAGCGAGCCCCCTCTCCCTCTCTCGCCCTCCCGCTCACCCTCGCTGCCTGCCCTCTCCCTCCCCTTGCTACTCCTCCTCTCCTCTCCTTCGCCAGCCCCCTCCCCCTTTCCCTCCTCCCTCCCTTCCTCCTCCCCACTCTCCCTCTCCCCCGTGCCAGCCCACCCGCCCCCTCCCTCTCCCTCCTCGTCCTCCCTCTCCCCACCCGCTGCCCTCCCTCCCCCGCCCCCTCCCCCTCCCCCTCCCCCGCCCCCTCTCCCCCACCCTCTGCCCCCCCGCCCCCTCCCTCCCCCCGCCCCCTTTCTCCCCGACCCTCCCTCTCCCGTTGTCCCCCCACCCCCTCCTCCTCCCCCTCCCCTTCCCTCCCACTTCCCCCTCCCCCACCCTCCTAACCCCCCCCACGGCCCCCCTTACCCCCTTCTCCTCCCCCGCCCCCCCCCTTTTTTTCCCCCCGCCCCCTCTTTCCCCTCCCCCGCCCCCTTCTCCCCCGCCCCTTCCCCCACCCTTCCTCTAACCCCCCCGCCCCCTCCCTTCCTAACCTGCCCCCTTCCTTCCTCTCCCCGGCCCACCTTCTATCTCCCCGCCTTCAGCCCCCTTCCTCCCTCCTAACCCGCCCCCTCCCCTCCCTCCTAACCCCCCCCTCTTTTCCTCTCCGTCGCCTACCCTCTCCTTCCCCGTCAGCCCTCTCCCTTCTATCCTATCTCAGCTCCCCTCTGCTTCCCCTCTCCGTCCCTTCCCCTCTCTCCTATCCTCTCCTTTTCTCCTCCTTCTATGCCCATTTGGAATCGGCCTTTTCACTTCGATTGGCGAATGGATCCCCATTCAGCCAATCACCGTCCACTTCCACCGAGCGCGAGAACCGTCATTTTTTCAGAAAACGAGTTGCAGCAGCTCAAGAGCTCCACATCACTTTTCGCCTGCATCTTTGGGTCACATCCTTTCAGATCACAGGATAGATACTGGATGCTGGTGGCATTACTAGGAGATCTCCCCCCACACCTAAGAGATATTTGACTTCTGGGACGTGGTTTCTTCCAAGTGATTTTCGACTCCCACGAGTCCGCAGCCCTTGTTCTCAAAGCTAATCCCCTAGCTTTGGGCTCGAGGAGGATTTTTCTTTTGCCCTACACCTTGGGCTTCGATCTGCTGGTCGAGAAGGACAGTCAGGTCACATCACTGTTCATTAGGTTTCTTGGTCTTCCTCAGGTTTACCATCGACTTCTTGCTACTATCGGAGCCACTTTCGGAGTGGTCACTGAGATTCCCCCCCTTCCTGACATGCCTTCTTCCTCGGTATAGGCAGTTAGAGCGGATGGCGTGCCTTGAGTTAGGGTCATTGTCTCTGACCCTAACATCTCAGATGACCACATCATGATTCAGCGTCTAGATGGCTCTCTCTTTTGACAGAGAATCGAGATTGCAGGTAGACAGGATCAGTGCAGGATTTGCAGGACCCTTGGGCACTTTGCTAGAGATTGCCCAAGGAAGAGGAAAAGACACAACAGGTCTTCTGGTGCTGCTCCTTCACGTACTTCCCCGTCTACACCTCCCCTGCGGCCTATACCACGCACTCCAGGACTACCAGGAGCAGCAGGGTGCCCTGCTTCGCGCACCCCAGGACCACCAGGGGCAGCAGGGTGCCCAAAGCCTGCAGCACTCCTAGTACCACGTTGGGGAGCGGTCAGAGTGGCTCCTTTACCTCAGGAGGAGAGGCCTGGCAGGTCCTTCTCCTTCTTCCTCCACGAGTGCAGGTCTTCTTCCCACTCCCTCGGCTTGACTTGCTTCTAAGGAACTCTTTTTCGACACTAGCTAATTCAACGACTTTCATGGATGAGGAGGAGTTTGTGCCCTCCACCTTACGAGTCCCGGTCATTGAGATTCCTTTTGACAGGGCCTCCCCCTCAGCAGGTGTAGGGATCCTTTCACCTGTTGAGTTTCCTGCCCTCAGCAGGAGTGTTTCGGCCCAGGGGAAGCTGGTCTCCTCTACTAGGTCGGGTAAGCCTTTCCATTCAGCATCCTCCTGTCGATGAGGATATCAGCTGGAACATATAGGGCCTAGGAGGAGTTCCACACCGTCGCCGTAGGTAGCTGATCCAGAATCAGCTTCATCCAGGTGTCACTGGAGGTGCTATTGATATCCTTTTTATCCGGGAACACAAATTGGATGCCAGTGATTGCTCTAAGTCTGGCAAACTGCTTTCTGGTCATACTTTTTGGTCGCCTGCTTGGGCACCAAGGGGGGCACTTTTATTTCAGTTTCGCAGTCAGTTCTCACCTTGGTTGTTGGACACGGAGTCATTATTCCCTCTAGAGCTCAGTGGATTATTCTCTTTATTGCAGGGTGTAAGGTTGGTTTCCTTAACTTGTATGCCTCCAACATTAGAGGGGAACGTGTCTTTATGTGGAAGGATTTGCTCTCCTGGGCCCCCATTACGGATTCATGGGTGATTGGAGGTGAATTTAACATGGTTGAGTTACCGTCAGACAAAAAAGGAGGTAGAGAAGGAGGACTTCACTCTTTGGAGAGAGCAGTTTGGGATGCCTTCCTTTTTCACTTCTGTGGCAGAGATACTTGGTTGGACGATGCCTTTCTTATTCAGCCACAGTCCCTCTTGTTCTCTTGGTCGAACAGGAGGCAGCAGATGCCTATTCATGCACGCATTGACAGATTCTATGTAGATGATTGGGCACTAGACAGAGGTGGATCGGTATGCATTGCTGCTGGGGTTTCCACTTCAGACCACTTTCTTGTTGTGCTGGCTATCTCAGAGCCTCACTTGAGAGGCCGGTCTACCAGCATCAAGATTCCAGATGCCTTGTACACAGAGGAGGACCTTACAGAGGCAGCCCTGCAGATATGGGTTTCTCATGTCCAAGGTGGGCAGCCATATCCATCACATGTAGCTGCTGCCCTTTTTGGTATTAGCGACTTCTACCTCTCAGTTGCTTGTACCAGGAGACGAGATATTCTCAGACGTGAGATTGGTGTTCGCCAGCAGTTGGCAGCTTTGCAGAGGGAAGAGCAGAAACGGCCTTTAGATGCTTGGATTCAGGAGCGCCTTACTGCAGCAAGGGCTCATCAGCAGATATTGCTTGATCAGAGATCAAAGTACGCCTTTCATGCATGGGAGTCCTTCTGGATTCACATGGGTGGTAGAGTCAATAAACACTTTTTCTCTACTCTTGGCCCTAGACATAGTAGAGAGAGTGTATCCCAGCTTATTGACTCACATGGGGTTTTACAGATAGAGCCTGATGATGTCTTACGCATAGCTTCAGATTTTTATGCCACCCTTCTTACTGCTAATCCTGAGACACAGGATGGAGAGGTTGCTAGGCAGCAGGCTACTTGGCAGAGCATTCCTTTGTTGGTGAATCCGGAAATGCATGTTTTGCTCGATGCACCTTTCACCAACACAGAGTTCAGGATTGCACTTTCAGCCCTTCACAAGGGCAAGTGCCCAGGTTAGGATGGCCTCACCCCTACTTTTTTCATTGCATTTTGGGATATGATTGGTGGATGGGGGTAGCCAGGATTTTCAGTCACTTTGCCCACTCCCCATTCTTTATGACATGGGGCTCAGTGGCTTGGCTTTCTCTTACAGGGCCTCAGGTATTCTATGAGAGACTTGACTCCTCTCGGGCCATTTTGGTTTGACGTCATCCGATTGAGTCCTGTTCGTTGGATGTGGTACCACACCTTCCTTTTACAGATGTACATGCCTCTGTGGATACTTCTTGGGAGATTCTAGCGAGCATAGCATCTTTGCATATCTGGAGAGCCAGATGTTCAGAGGCTATGGAGGGTACTCAAGTTCATTCCTCGCACACTTTGGCTAGTATCTAGACAGACACCGTACATACTTTGATGGCCATATGGATGAGTATACAAGGAGACTCCCGTGCAGCCTCACCTAGGAGGGCTTCTTTCTTCAGGGAATGGAAGGATTCTCCTTTCTTCTCTGAGACTCCTACAGGGTTGAGGTGGCACTTTCAGCCTCAGCCTTGGTTGTTTTCCACCTTACTTTGAGGGGGTTTTATTTATCCTCATGATTTCATGATGTTGTATTTCCGCTCAGAGCTTGCTCTAGCGAGTTTTTTTCTTACTTAATAGAAGTCTCTTTTTCGCCCAAAAAAAAAAAAGCATTCACACCATATTCATCCACACATTAACAAATAATAAGAGATGTCACAAGAGTGTTGCTCCTCCCTGTACACCCTCTGCTGCCCTCTCTCCTCCCTCCCCTCAGCACCCTCCCTACATCCCCTCTCCCACCTGCCTCAGACCCCTCCTTGACTCCCTTTACCTGCCTCCTTCAACCCCCTCAGTTCCTCCCTACCCCCGGTTCCCTTAGCCCCTACTCCCGCCCCTACCCCTGCCTCCCTCAGCCCCTACCCCTGCCCCTACCCCCGCCTCCCTCAGCCCCCCTCTTTGCCTCCCTACCCACACCCCTACCCCCCCCTCCTTCAGCCCCCCTCTTTGCCTCCCTACCCCCACCCCTACCCCCCCCTCCTTCAGCCCCCCTCTCCGCCTTCCTACCCCTGCCCCCCCCCCTCCTTCAGCCCCCCTCTCCGCCTTCCTACCCCTGCCCCTAGCCCGCCTCCTTCAGCCCCTCTCCCCACCTCCCTTCCCCGGCCCCTTCCCCCGCCCCTCCTCCTTGTCTCCTCAGCCCCCCCCCTCCCCCGCCTCCTTCTCAATCTCTTCCTCCTCCCTACCCCGCCCTTTCCTCTCCTCCTCCTTGCCTCTTTCTCTACCAGCCCCTCCCCCTCCCCCTCCCCCCCCCCCTTTTCTTTCTTGCTTTTCTCCTCCTAACCCTTTCTATTTGCAGCAAATGTGATGGATGGATCTTTCAATTGGGTTTGAGTTGGCCTTCCCACCTCGATTTGGCGATGGGTTTGAATCAGCCTTCCCACCTCGATTGGCAATGGATTCCAAATCAGCCAATCCTAACCCGCTTACACCGGCGGCCACACAAAAAGTTACATTCTTAGAAGACAAGTTGCAGCAACTCAAGAAGGATGTAGAGCTTGAAAAGTTCTACCACTTTGATTGCACGCATCTACGGGTCTCACCCTTCTAGATCACAAGCTAGAGGCTGGATGCTCGCGGCGCTACCCTCAAACCTCTTCCCTTGACTCAAAGATGTTCACTTACTAGGGCAAGGTTTCTTCCAGGTCGTTTTTTATTCACCGGAGGCTGCGAGCGCTGTGCTCAAAGCCGGGTACTTGCACTTGGGACATAGAAAGATTGTTTCTTACCCTTTCATGCTGGGCTTTGACCTTGTTGAGAAGGCCAAGCAAGGGTTTTTGTTTTCGTCCGATTTCTCGGTCTCCCAAAGGTTTACCATTGATTACTCTCGGTGGTTGGGGAGTACTTTGGTATTGCCATGAAGATCCCCTCCCTCCTTCGTTTGCCTTCGATAGTTGCATAGGCAATTAGGCCTTTCAGGGTTCCTAGAGTTAGGGTCGTTACACTGGACCCTAATTTATCAAATGATCATATCATGATTCAACGTCCGAATGGTTCTTTCTTTTGACGGCAGAGAGTGGAAATCGTGGGCAGACATGATAGTGCAGGATTTGCAGGACCATTGGGCATTTTGCCAGTGAATGCCCTAAAAAAAAGAAGAGGCCCAAAAAGCCTTCAGGTATAGTAGCTCCCCCTAGACCTCGACAAGGGGGTGGTATAGTTCTAGCACCTCCTCCTCGACCTTGATAGGGTGTTGGTATAGTTTCAGCACCTCCTCCTCGACCTCGACAGGGTGTTGGTATAGCTCCTCCACCTCAGAGCACTCTTCCTTGACAAAGTGCTCCCTCGGTACCTCCACCTGCTTGCATGGCACCTGTTATCCTCAGATGGGTTTCAGTTTGTGTGCGGCCCTCACACCCTCTAGATCAGGAGACCGCCGTCTGGGATGCCATCCCCTCTAGAGCTATGGATATTCTCATTTTGGTTGCTCCCATTGATGTTGCATCACTTGGCTCAAGACGCTAGTGCTCCAACTGCAGCCTTGGCTATAGTTTCTCCCTCTGACTTTGCGTCAACATCAGCCCCTCTCCTTGGCCAAGCTCTTGATGATATCTCTTCAGCTAGAGAAACCCCCGCAGCTTTCTAGGATCTTGGCACTTTAGAGCAGCCCCTTCCCTCAGCTCCCCTCTTGGATAGAGGGAGAGCGGTTGTGTACACTATTGATCCCCTTCCCTCTGAGGGGATTCTTTGCACCCCTATGACAGGTTTGGTTCATAGGAACTCTTTCACAGCCCTGGCAGATCTCACGGACTTCCTGGAGGAGGACTTCGTGCCTTCTTATTTTGGTGAGATAGTGGTTGGAGTTCTTGTTGATAGGGTGTCTTCTTTCTCAGGTGGATGAGTTCTTTCCTCTGTGGATTTTCCTCCACTTGGATCCCTCCCTTGCCCCCATTGAGGGGTTTGTTTTCACCACTAGGTCGGGTAAGATGTTCCATGCTACTTCCTCCCGTCAATGAGGATTGTAAGTTGGAACAAAAAGGGCCTTGGTGGCATCCCTCATTGGCGCCACAGACAGCTGATCTAGAATTAGCTTCATCCAGGTGTTATTGGTGGCTCCATTGATGTCTTATTCATTCAAGAGCACAAGATGTATGCTAGAGATTGTGCAAATTTAGGTAAATTACTTTCAGGCCACACTTTTTAGTCACCTGCTTTGGGCACCAGGGGAGGTACTTGCATCTCAGTTTCGGACTCTTTTCTCCCCTTGGTTGTTGGACACGGTGTTATCTTTCCCTCTAGAGCCTAGTGGATTATTCTTTTGATTGGGGGACGTGAGGTTGGATTCCTTAACATCCACGCCCCTAATAATAGAGGGGATCGTGACTTGTTCTTTAAGGAATTTCTTTCCTGGGCCTTTGTTGCAGATTTTTGGGTCATTGGTGGAGGAGACTTCAACATGGTGCAGTTACCATCAGATAAAAAAGGAGGCAGAGAGGGTGGCATCCACTCTTTAGAGATGGCAGCTTGCGATGCCTTCCTCTTCAGTTTCAGTGGCATAGATGCTTGGTTTGATGACTTGCGGCCGGGGGGAGGAGGGACAGCCTGCAAGGGGGGAGGAAGGCAAGGCAAGGAAGGGGGAGGAGAGGTAGAGGGGCTGAGAGGGGAGGGGAGGGGATGAGGAGTGAGGGGAAAAGGCTAAGGGCAGCTCCAAGCATCGGGAATTGTTGGAGCAGTTATTTTCATGATTCATGGCAAGGATCTCTAGCGCAAGGAAGAGTTCTCTAGACTTTTAGGCAGTCTCCGTTTCTCCTTTGGGCAGCACTGGCATGATAGATTTCTAGAAAGAATGAACAGTTTCATGCGTAGGATTGGGCAATGCACAGGGGGCAAACCACTAGCATTCTAGAAGGCACCCCTAAGGCACCAAGATGTCCGACCATTCCGATGATTCTGCACCTAAAGCAGCCCCATCGTGAGCTTCCTTAGAGGACTAATCCACATTCCAAACGCCCTTCTATATATGGGAAGAGAAGATGGACATAGAGATATGGCACCGATTGTCGTTTCAGAGGGAGGTTCCCTTGTGGGTAGCAGATGCGATCCAGAGGAGTAGTGAGGAGTTGCAATCCTAGGCTCTAGCCACCGTCACCTCCTTCAGGCATGCGAGAGAGCACTAAGATGAGACCTAGACGCCATTAAGAATCTCAGGCAGCAAGACCCAGTTTGCAGTTGCTTGCAGATAGACACGAGTACACATGGCTTGACCTCCAAGGCACGGAGATGTGTCATGCAGAGTTTTCCTACCACTTTTCCAGATCCCAATGGGTACAACAAGGTGATAGGATGACTAGGCAGTTCTTTCAAACCACGGGACCTAGGTCAGTGGGTATGCAGTTACAGAGACTGAGAGATGCAAGTGGTTAGATGCACTTGGAGATTCTTGACATGACTACATATTTTTGCAGGAGTTTGTTTCAGGTTGAGGAAGAGTCTTTCTTTTTGCTTCCAGCCAAGGAGTCAGTTTGGGCCCTCATCCTTGTAGTGGTGCCTTAGAGCATGAGCAGACATTTAGAGATGCGAATGAGGAGATTTTGGAGGCACTTAAGGAACTCCCCCCCATAGAAGTTCCCCTGAGAGGACGGATTTACACCAGCTTTCTTCAAGTGCTTTTGGGAGTACACCTGCAGCTCTCTTCGATTAGCTTTTCAAGAGATTTCTTACTCATGCTCTCTCTCGTTGTCTCTGAGTCGTGGGTGGATATGCTGGGAGGGTGGACATGGTAGACTTATGGCAATAGAGTTTGATCACTCTGTTGGAAACTGCGTACACGATCTTGTTAAGGTCTTGAGTTTGCGGTTGCGGCCCCATCTGGTGGACATCATTCATGACATGCATATAGGATTCGTCCAGGAATGCAGTATCTTGGAAAACATCTTCACCTTTTGGGAGGCTTTTGATTCAGCCCTGGAGGAGCCTCAGTCTCTTGCTATCCTTCTCTTGAATTTTGAGAAGGCTTACGAGACAGGGTGCAATGGTATTTCCTGGAGGGCACCATGCAACGTCTAGGTCTTGTAGACTAGATGGCATCAAAGGGGTCTCAGTCTTGTATGCAAGGAGCTCCAGTTATATGCTTATTAGTGGCCATATAGGCAACGCATTCTCTATTTCCTGCTCAATTCACAGGGGTGTCCGCTCGCTTCCTTTCTCTTCCATTTTGTAGCAGAGGCGCTAGGCCATTTTTTGCGCTCTCACGCCAAGGGCCTTACTGCTTCCAATGTGACGGCCAGAGTTGCTAGACTCAAGTTTGCAAGGGACACAGCACTCTACGTGGATGATTTCACTACGAGTCTTGAGGCGGTTTGGGAGGCTCTAGCCATTTACTGCGCGGCTTATAGGGCCAAGATTAATTGGACCAAATCAGTTGGTTTTCTTACAGCAATTGAGGAGGTCCATGAGGTCCATGATTAGGGGATAGCCCTATATTTTAGATTGATTTTGGATATGGGTAGATCATGGCATATTTGACATGCATTTACCACTTGCAACTTGAGGCAGCATCGTGGACCCCCTCGAGGGAGCGTCATTGGGTTAAGCACAGGAGGTCCCCCTAGGGTTATCTCTCATTGGTCGCATCTCTGGACCAGCTTGAGACCACTAAAGATTTCATACTTCTTCTAGATGGTGGCTCATGGAGATCGCTTATCATCAAATCAAAGAGAATGCTCCTCCCCCGAGGCCACAAACTTGAAGCTCCGAAAGGATGATAACTGCAGCAATGGAATCCCCTTTCTGAGGCTGAAAAATGAAGACTGACACCTCTAGTATGAGCGGGTAATCGTCTAGAATATCTAGGTGGTTCTAGGGTCATAGCCATCAAAACTCTTGCATGCTAAGTGGCTAGTGAGGTGAAAGAAAGGGGGGGGGGGCAGGTGAGGTAGCGGTTGGGGGGGGGGGCAAGGAGATGTAGGCTGCAACAATGGATGGAGGAAGGAGGGAGAGGAAGAAACGATAGGGGAAGGGTATTAAGGGTGCCCACTTGAAGGTGCATGGTGGAGAGAGACAGAGAGAGAGAGAGATGGTAGGCTGGGGAGGGAGATAATGATACTCAAAGAGAGACATAATGAAATGGAAATGAAATAGCAAGAGCAATGAACAAAATGAAAGTACTCACATGTAGACCAAAGAGCTTATACTACTTGCTTGATGTGACAAGTACAGCTCTTATATAGAACACACACACACACGTATGAGTACCAACGCATATGGGATAACTCCCAACGTGACACGTGTCATCCATAGGAGACACTAGACTAAAACTCACACTAGGACTCACTATAACAAACCAAAACTGACTCAACTTGACTCCATTTCCTAACACCACTGTGGTGGCGAGAGCAGATGGAAGCAAGGAGGCAAGAGCGGAGAGGAGGTCGAGTGGACAGAAGGAGGGGGAGGCGGGGGAATAAAATCAGGGGATTGGGGTTTAGGCTGAGTATCTTGGCTGAGGGGGCAGGAAGTGGCAACTCCCCTAAGCTTAGTGGTCAAGGAGATTGGGTCCACCAAAGGGTTGAAGAAAATATCCAAGATGTCTAGGGCTGACCTAAGGGGGATCCCTTGGCTTGCTCCTCTTATTGCATGGGAGTTGACACGAAGTCCATCTCTACCTACTACTGATGATGGCAGCGCGCACAGCGTCTGTGGTTCTTTGCAGCACACTTTAAATGCCTCCTTCGATCTACCCAAGTCCACGTCCCAAAGAACCCAAGGAGTCCAGGTCATTTGTTATTTTCTATCTGTAAATGAAGGTCTGACCGCACACCCTCTTGCTATTGGAACATGAGAGTAGAAGATAATCACATGATAGAGACAAGATTGAGGCAACAAATTGATATCATTGGATTGATGTGATAGCAAGTACAAGTGCCTCTTTTATAGGCAGGGCAGCCTTCTCTTTGACATTGTAGGTGAGGTCACTAGACCTCCACCTCATACACCTAACTTACTTAACTCTAGGAGGTGGCACTATTTTTTTTTTTGCGCAAAAAGTAGTGCTAGTTATATTACTTGAAAGCGAGAGTACAAGAAGGCCTAAAGGCCAGCGGGCTGCTATCACAAAATGGATACAGCCCGAGGAGCCAAAATGCTAATTACAAGCCTCTTAGGGCATAATTATCGGAGAGTGGACAAACAGCCACGGTGGGGGGGCGTAATGCCACTGAAGACTCTGAGCAGAGTGCTGGAAGAACAACTCCCGGTGGTTCCAGTCGCGAAGGAAGCGCCGTCTCTTTTCCTTCCCTGCCCGGGACTCCCCCTGAATCTGATCCCACTGACCCTTGAGCGTGTGAACGATCGTGCTCCAAATGTCTGCTAGGGTCTAGGTAGCAGAAGAAGTATGATCTCCTACGGTCTGCACGCATCTCGAAGTCCAGATATGCCAGCCTGCAATGCTCCCTATGATCTCCCAAATTGGGTGCCGAGTCATCGCTCCTGCATCTGTCTCTGTCAGATGCCAAGGGAAGCTATCCATGTATGCCCAAGTGGCCTGCGTGATGAAGAAGACGGGATCCTGCCTAGCGAACTCATAAGCCAAGTGATGCCCCATCTCAGTGCTGCACCAGCAAACGGCTCCCCAAGTGATCGGTCCTAGCTCGGGTGCAGCCCTCGCTAAGATCCCCATGACTCCCTTCCAAACTGTCTGCGCATGCGAGCAGCTCCAAAGGCAGTGCTTCAGGGACTCCTCCTCTTGAAAACACATCTGGCAGTGCCCCTCCTGTCCCATCTGCCTCAGCCAGCTGCCAACTGGTAGCCCCTTGTGTGCCACCATCCAAAGGAAGTAAGAGATCTTCCTCGGCCACCAGCTAGCCCAAAGAGTCTTCTAGAAAGTGCGAAGAAAGACCAGAGATATCCCCTGGGCATACCAACTATGTGCCTGTGTGGGTAGCCCGCGCTGCAGAGCCCCAAGAGCACGCCTACCCGTACGCGCACTGTAAGAGAAGAAGGGGATAGGGTTCTCTGAGGTCTCCAATGGTGGCCAACGCCACTCCCTTGGGTCCCACTCCACCTCTGTCAAGGAACGGCCCTCCCAAATCCAGAGTCTCCAATCCTGGTCCTGCATAATCAGGGGGTCTATATGCCACGTCTTCCCTTGCAGCCCTACAATGCAAAGGCGCTGCCAGGGAAGCTGGGGGTCGATCACGGCCTCTCTGCTCTGTAGGCGGCTATCATCGGCGACGGAGAAGGAGTGTATCGAGGAGTCCGAGAAAAGGCCTGCAACCACAAAGGAATGCCCCGTGGAGTGAACTGTCCTAGCCACTTCTCATCTCCCGGGAAGAGATGTTCGGTGACCATGGGAATCCTCCAATCTGCAGGAATGGCAGCATCAATCTTTGCTCGTCGAGCCTGGATCCCATGTGCCGTACCTACTGCTGCTGCCAGCTCGCCAGGGCTCAGCTGGCTGTAGACGTCCCTCCAAACCCAGAGCGAGTGCGCGGGCCCACGTGCCCAGAGCGCCCAAGGGATATGGGATCTCTCTCCAAGCTAGTGACCTGTATCATCTGTCACCTGGCTGCTCTAGATCAGGGGCTGTCTGTCTATCTCCTCTCGGCAGCTAGGGGGAACCTGGGAGAGGCTGTGTTGCAACTTCCTCCAGACCGAGACGAGGCTACGGAGGAAGGGGGAACGGGGCTGAGTCAAAGGGGCAGAAGTGAAGATCCACTGAATAGATGGCTGCCAAACACCCCCTCTCTGGGGGGTACACGCGGTGAGACCATGCTGAAGCAAGAGCTTCCACGTCTGCCCTCCTGGGGTCAGACCGCGGATGACTAACTTGCCAAGTAGTGCCTGACTCTGCAATTCTGGATCTATGATGCCAAGGCCGCCCTCTGTTTGGGAAAGAATGACCGTCTGCCAGGCGACCCTAGCTCTGGTGGTGCCGGAACCTTCTGAACCAGACCAGAGGAAGTTCCGCACCAGTCTCCTCAACTGGGCTACACATGATCGCGAGAAACACCAGCAAGAGGCCACATACCAAGCAGTGGCTAGAAGGACCTGGTTGACCACAAGGGCCCTGCCTACCAAGGATAGCCGAGCCGTGCTCCAGAAAGCAAGCTTCCGTCGTATGGAGGCTAGGACCGGCAAGAACTGCTGAGCCGGCGTGATGTCCAGGCCTACCTGGAATCCCAGGTAACGTGTCGTCTGTCCTCTAGGGATCCAGCGAAACCCCAGGAAAATACCCCACTGTGAGCTGGCTCCCGGATCCGTAAGAAAACCAACTGACTTATGCCAGTTGATTTTCGCCCCAGCCGCAAGGCAAAAAATCTCTAGGGACAGTCTCACTCGCTCCAGTGACTCGACATCATCCTGCACATATAGGGCTATGTCGTCTGCATACTCGGAGTCTAGAAGCTCTGCATCGTCTCGAATAGGGAGACGCATCCCCCAAAGACCAGTGGTACGGGCTCGAAGGAAGTGGGTCATGGCCTCCGCAAAAAATAGGAAGAGGTAGGGTGCTAGTGGACAGCCCTGACGCACCGAGCGCTCGAGTGTGAATCTCTCCCCCATCCTACCGCTGATGATAACCCAGCTGGAGGCCGACCTGTAGAGGCTAGCAATACCTCTGATCCACTCGTCCGGGAAACTGAACCGAGAGAGTGTACCTTCCAAGAAGGACCAGTCTACCCTGTCGTACACCTTCTCAAAGTCGAGAACGAGTATGGCAAGGTGTTGGCCACTGTGCTGGGCCCATTCCGTCGCCTCTGAGAAAGTGAAAATGTTGTCCAAAATGCTGCGATCTTGGACAAAACCAGTCTAGGTGTCATGAATCAAGTCGTGTAGCAAGGGGCGGATGCGGCTACTGATCATCTTGGCGAGGATTTTGTAGGCGGTCGGGAGGAGGGTGATAGGGCGCCACTGTCTGATCTCCTGACGGTCCCCCCTTTGGGGATGAGGCAAATCAAGCCTGTCGCAAGGCTCTTCGGCATCTACCTGCTGGAGAAGATATGCTGGAAGGCTGTGAGCAAGGGCCGGTGGATCTGCTCCCAAAAGGTGGTGAAGAAAGCTCTAAAGAGGCCATCCTCACCTAGGCATTTCTGCCCATCAATAGCGCTCACCGCATCCTGCATCTCCGCCACAGTGAAAGGGGCGAGAAGGGAGTCACTCATGCTAGGCTGCACGAGCCGCGGTGTAGACCTCCACACCTCCTCCCTACATAGGCGGCCACGAGGGTCTGGGGGCTCCTGCTGGAACAATGATCTGTAGAAATCTGTTGTCAAGTCTCGGACCTCGTCTGGATCTGTCCTGACACTACCATCCTGCGCTCTAAGAGATCGGAGTTGTTCCCCTGTTGACCTCTGTCCATGAGTCCTGAAGAACTCTTTGCACATCCTGTTGCCTTTCCTAGCCCAGAAGGACTTGGAAGCATGAAATGAGAACTCTGAGCGATGCTGGGTGATCTCCTCTAGCATGGCTCAGGCCCTCCTATTGTCTGAGCTCCTCAGAGCCTGGAGAAGACTGTTGCATCCCCGCTGAATCAAAGCGAGATCTCGTCTGAGACCCCTCTCCTTCGCCCAACACTGCTGCCTGACCTGAATCGCCTCCTGCTGACATATGAGGCTAGACTCAGCAAGCGCCTGAGCTACCTGTGCTGCCATATCCCCGGTGGGGTCCCAATCCTGCTCCCACAGGTCCACTATCCTGCTGTGAACCGCTGCTCTGGAGTAGATGGAGTCTGGGATCCGGCATGAGGGTGGAGGTGAGGAGTGAGAGGCTGCTAGGATGACTGGGGCATGGTCTGAGAGTGTCGTCCTTGGAACCACTCCTGACTCTCCACCTCTGCCAAGCACCCAATCGCTGACATAGAAACGGTCCAGCCGCTCCAGAAGTCTGCCTCCCTCCCTCATGTAACCCCAAGAGAAGTCCAGACTCCCTGTCCATCTGCGAAAGGAAGGCTCTCTCCAGCTGTCCCGACCTCCCACTGCGAATAGGAAGGAATCCCAATCTGCCTGCTTTGCCTGAGCTATACGGAGGAACTCTGGGCCCCGTCCCTGCTGATCCTCTAGGGTCTCAAGGTTGTTGAAGTCCCCTCCTACAATCCAAGAGTCCATCTCTGGCAACAAGTCTGTCAAGGATCTCCAAAAAGCGGCTCTCCGTCTGAGATCGGTCGGGGCATAGATATTGAGGATGCCGATACGGGATCCCTCAATATTCAAGCCCACCCAAAGCGCACGTCCTGGGATCTGAGTGCCAAAACCACACACATGCTGAACTAGAGAAGTGTCGATGGAGGTACAGACACCCCCGCTCCTCCCCTGCTCGCCAATCGAAGGTTCCCAGTAGGTGTGGGAGCATCCTGTGAGAACCTTCCCACAAATACTAGTCTGAGAAGCCGAAAGCTTGTGTTCCTGCAGTAGGAGCACATCTACCCTTCCCACCAAGGCTGGCTGGAGCTCCTGTCTGAGCACCATCTTCCTAGGGCTGCGGGTTCCTGATGAGTGGAACCCGTTGACATTCCAAGAGATAATGCGTATACTCATGAGGAGGGAAGGTGGGCCACAAACAGCTGTTTGCTTGTGGTCCATGTCAAAGTAGTCGGAGGATGTCCAGTGTGCAGACGAAGGCGCTCCTGTGAGGGTTTCGAAGGAGAGGCCGGATCATCGGACCCATCCTCTAAAACCTTCAACAGAGGGGAGAGGCCCTTCGTCCCGTGGTGGTAGGCTCTCTCTAACCAGCTCGACGCCTCTGCCAGGGAAATACTGTAGAAGCCCGCTACCTCTGAGGTCCTCCACGGGCGGAGCCCTTCCGCATAGGCCCACTCCAGAGGTGGCCGAATAATGACTAGGAGTCGGAAACGTTTGGCGCTGTGGCGCCATCTCAGACGAACGTCACCCTCCTTCCACTACTGCTGAAGAAGCTCCGCTGCTCTGCTACCGATCCAGTCCTGCACCTGCTCCTGGGACTGATCTCGTATCGTCTCCCAAACATTTTCATTCATCCATTGCTCATTCCCTTCACTGGAGATAGTGAAGGAATAGCTAGGACCATCGTGAGGGGCAAGGATGGACACCTTATCCTCCGCCCCCTTGCGGAGGAAGAAGATGCTGATGTCTAGGCATGCAAGGAAGGAGCCAATACCCGCTGCATCCAAATAATCCCAAGGTCCTGCTCGATAAAACTCCAAAGGAAGAGCTCTAGGAGCAGCCCTTGGGCGTGGGGACGAGGATGAGGAGTCTAAACCAGAGAGAGGGGTGCTGGCCATCTGCGGGGAAGGGCCTCTCCCCTCCGCTGGGCCAGAAGGGATAGGCGCGGGGGAGGTCTGTGCTGGCTTCGGGGCTGCAGGTGGCTCAGGCGGGGGGGGGTTCCCTCTGGATCATGCTCGAGGAAGAGAGTGGAGCGGAAACCACCGGTGTGGGGGGGGGATCCTGGAGGGGGTGGGGGTCGGGGGACCGAGGAGGAGGGGGGAGGGGAAGGAGGGCGGGGTGAAGGATGAGGGGGAGGCTGGCTGATCTTCTCCTTTCCCTTCTCCTTCCCCTTACCGGGTTGCTGATGAGTAGTGACCACAGGGGGGGCTCTTGCTGTACATGGGAAGGCTTTTTGGGTCCTGCTTTGTTTCCCTTCCGTTTTCTTTTGACCTCCGTCCAGCCTTCCCCTTCGGGAGGGGGTGTCGTTGACTGGTGGGGGGGATCCTGAGTTGCCTGAACGGGGGCCTTCTGAGGTTCTATACCCGTGAAGCGAGGGCAGGAGCGCGCCTGGGGGTGCCCGAAGCCATGGCATCTCAGACACTGATTTGGGCAACCAGTGACCAGAATGCGCTGCGTCACCACACCTGTGTCCGTCTTGATCTCGAACTCCGAGGGGATGCTCTACGGATCGAGGACTGCCACTTTGACACGTGGCACCCCTTGGGCTGCCGCCGCATCAACGTAGGTGTCCTGCATAGGCCAGCCAAAGTGCGCCCCCAGGTCCTTGATGATCGGGCAAAGCTCGGTTGCAAGACCTAGGAAGATGAGGGTAACTGGATGGCGAGGAATGTGAAAGTGGGCATCGAAGTCCGCTACACTGAAACCCCTGTACCATGGGACCATGAGGATGATCTTCCCACCCACAGTCCGCTCGCAGCCTGTGCTGAGGAGGGCTTGAGCCAGAAGATGCCACGTCCCATGAGTGCGACCTCCTCGATGTGACCGTCCTCAAGGTAGAGGGTGGACTGCAACCAGTCCCTGATGTCTGCTCGTGAAGGGGAGTAGCCAATGACTCTCCCATAAACGGATGTCTGGGAGAAGTCCGTGGCGGCCTGCTTCACCAAGGAGACTTGGTGCTTTGTCAGTATTATGCGATAGGCTGGTGGAGGGGGGGGGTCCGTCTGGGCCATCGGTTCCGGGCACGTGGCCGCCATATCGCACCACCTAACTGCGAACGCTCCAAAGTCGGGGGAAGGGGAAGGAAACGGAAGAGGCGGGGATGGGGGATTGAGGCGGGGGAGGGATGGAGAGGTATGGGGAGGCGGGGGGGAGAGAGGTGGTGATGAAGGGGCGAGTGGCGGAGGAAGGAGGAGGAGAAAGAAAAGGGGGGGGGGGGCAGTGCAGCGTAGGGAGGGTGAGAGGAAGGGGAAGGGGAGGTGTGGCAGCGCCGCACGAGAGGGGGTGGGGAGGAGAGGTGAGGAAGGGAGGGGAGGGGGGGGGCAGCATAGCGCTGTAGCAGGGAGGGGCAGGAGGGGGCGAGGGGGGGGTGGTAGCGCAACACGAGGGGGGGGAGGCGGGTGGGGGAGCTGAGTGCGGAGAGGGGAGGAGCGGAGAGGAGAGGGGAGGAGCAGAGCGGGGGGGGGGGGAGCGACGGGCGGAGAGGGGAGGAGCGGAGCGGGGAAGCGGGGGCGAGCGGAGCGTGGAGAGGGGAGGAGTGGAGCGACGGGCGGAGGGGGAGGAGAGGGGGGCGGAGGGCCGCGCGGGAGGCGGCGGTGAGGGAGGAGGTGGAGGGGAGGGCCGCGCAGCGCGAGGGGGGGGTAGACGGGAGCGGAGGAGGGGAGGGAGTTCGCAGGAGCTTGCTGGGGAATACGGAGAAGCAGTTGGAACACGAAACGGAGGTGGCACTAATTGCTCACCTACTAGACACGTTCACACCCACACAATTGTAGGACACCCTAAGACTCTAGGACACACTCAACTTGACTCCATGTTCTAACACCCCCCCATGGAGGAAAGGTGAGGGACTATTGGAATGGAACCAAGAACAGAATATGACAATGATGGTCATCAAAACTGTGCATGCCGGTCTAGAACTAGACATGGCTCCCACACAATCTCAGAGGCAAGTGAGCATGGCTCAGAGGCTAGTGAGCATAACATAGAAATCTCATCTAGCATGGCTCAGAGGCTCATCATGCATGGATGCATGAACAACTCAGAGGTCTAGGAGACCAATGCACCAACAAATAGACCTATCAAAGCCAAAATGTTCCCTCAATACATCTCCTATCAATGGCCAATACATGATTCCCACAAAACACATCCCCCCCTGGCTCCAAGTAGGGATTGACAAGGGACTAGGAGCCACACACAAGAAATAGAAAAATAAACATCAATTTAGGAGGACTATCCAAGGCTGAGAACCTTTATGGACTCTGACAAACACAGACTTTTATTCCATTCATTTTGGGGGTCATCCTAGGCAGAGTACCCATGACTCACTGAATAAGGTGAAAAATGTGTGACCCATCTCCTTGAGGAGAAATAGATCCCCGTTGCTGTAGTGAAATGATGCTTCGATATCCTTGTCTAGTGGTGGTCTCCACAGCAATATAAGAGGCTTCTTGAAGTAGGTATTCTGCTGTAGTAGACTCTCGAGAGGTGTATGACTGATTATTCATTGCATCCTTAAAGGCCAACGTAGAAAGACTCCAAACATAGGCACTCCTATTATAATTGTGTGTAGATCTTGCATAAAACCGAACCATCAATATGTATGGGATTTTGTAGTGTCTAAATTTTATGCACATTGGCGGTTTCAACAGGTTGCCTTCATACACCACACTGTTTTCGGCAAGGAAGAGGAAGTAAAAGACCTTATTCCCATCCTTTTTTGCAACTGTAAGTGTTTGATCATGGTCACCATCCAAGAGAATCTCAGGATCCACAATTGGAACCATACTGTTGTCCTGAGAAATTGCATCATATCGTGCAAGGCCCCATGCAGTCACTTGAACAACTAGCACAAAATGACCATTAGGAATACTGACTACAGCTTTCCATTTAGCAAACCTTGCCCCTTGCTTGTAGCTTTTCATTCTTCAATCAATCGCTTAACAAAGATACACTGCCATCTATACGTCTTGAATCAGAATAATTGTCTTAAGGATAAACATGGTGAGAGCAGCAATCAACGAATGCATCACCCCAATCAACCAAGCTCTGTTGAAAGCAATTCGTAATGTGTCCAGCGTGTCAAATAATATGCTATAGAGTGGCCGAGTGGCCAGATATCAATGAAAAATTGTGTTGATTGAAATATGTTGACTGTGTCTGAATCAATAGATGAATACAGACCAGGCAATCGAAACTGGCAGAAGATGTGCCGCCGTTGACAGAGTACCAACAGATATGCATCGCCGTCTTATGTGCTTCGATAGGGCAATCTCTAGAACCACCTCAGAAAAATACGCTCGAATGATGCTGACAAGATCATGCCATTACGAACTGATAACAATATGCATCTCACATAATACCTTGTGTTTCTGTGTAGCATGCCCATTCAACGATGTTGGAGAAGAGAAGATTATGCCTTGCAGAATACCTTGCGCCGCCTAAGAAAGAATCACCGATTTAGAATTCAAAATTGTGTGCATCTGAATCGCACAAGTATATCCTTCTTGAATAGCCAATTTACAAGTATTTGTAGCCCAGAGACACGGGAAGCAGCGCCAATGGTATAGAATCAGGAGCAAAGCCACGAGATAGTAGATCATTGGATAGAGATGCGTCTGGCTATGTGGACTCAAAGCTTCAAACGAACCAGATAAGCTAATCGTGCAAATCGAAAAGCTGGAAAGAATAGTTGTGCAATGGCTGGAGCAGACTGGCTTGCATCTCACGTGTAGGAAGTGTAGGAAGCCCGGCTGGCTCTGATACCACGTGTTGGAACATGAGAGCAGAAGATAATCACATGATAGAGACAAGATTGAGGCAACAAATTGATGTGATAGCAAGTACAAGTGCCTCTTTTATAGGCAGGGCAGCCTTCTCTTTGACATCATAGGTGAGGTCACTAGACCTCCACCTCATACACCTAACTTACTTAACTCTAGGAGGTGGCACTAATTGCTCACCTACTAGACACATTCACACCCACACAATTGTAGGACACCCTAAGACTCTAGGACACACTCAACTTGACTCCATGTTCTAACACTTGCTGTTGTCTTGCTCGAGGTGACGACTCTACCTGTATTGCGTGGCCAGTCTCTCACAAGTTTCCCCATCTATATGTAGCACAAACACCATTTTGGGAGGCCAAAAATTCTACCTGTATTGCATGGGCAGGCTCTGCAAGGTGCCCCATCTATCTACAACACAAACATTGTCTTGGGAGGCTAGAAAACTCGATCCTCTAACAAAAGATGCCCAAATCCAACGTCTCTAGGAAGATATCCTCTAGCAGAGACTCTCTCGAAAGAGAGACATCCGGACACTTGAGCATAATATGGTCATAAAAATTGTTATACGTATGATGAACCTAAATTTGGGGACTCCATCAGACCTAATAGCTTCCGTAGTGCAAAAGAGGATAAACCAGCGAGAGGGGAGATCTATGTGACCAAACCAAAATAAGCTTTGATTGTGGTGAGGAGTCATTGGTAGACTTGAGGTCGTCTGAGAAAAAAGTGATGTGACTCGTCTGTCCTCTCCACTGGATCAAAGCCTAGTAAAAAAGGTGAGAGAAAATTCTTCGTACAACCAAGTGCCAAGGGGTTAGCCTCAAATACTGTACTTGCAACTCAGGAGAATTAAAAACTAAACTAAACAACTTGCCCCAATAAACAAACATCTGATAGGCAAGAGGTGTGGTCTGAAGGCAAGGTAGCCAACATCTAGTCCCTAGCCTAAGTTATGGAGGGGTGGGACCCATGGATGCATGTGAAGATATTGGTGCAGCTATCAAACTCGACATCCTTATGAGACTATAGCAGTCAATCTTTAGAGAAAATGCAAGTCCTCACGGTGATGAATGGGTAGGCATTTGCCAATCGAAGATGGAAGGCCTGTTTAAAAAAATTAGGATATGTCTGTCATTGGCGAGAGAAAACTAGGATAAAGGAAAGGGTGGGATGGGGGGGAGGAGCAGCAAAAGAGAGAAAGGGGGAAGCAGCAAGAGAGGGGAGGGGCAGTAGATGGGTAGGCACAACAGCTATGGGAGAAGGGAGGGAGGCAAAATGGGGAGGGAAGGAAGGGAGGAATTAGGAAGAGAGGGAAAGGGGGGGGGAGAGAGAGGCGGGTGGAGAGGGTCTGAGGGTAGGGGTTCCTATCCTTCTACAGGTGTTACCGGAGGCCAAAGGCCGCTGGTGTGAGAAGCATGAGTGTTGCAATGCTCTAATGCAGTGGATTGCGTGGAGTGCACCGTGCAGTGGTGTGTGGGTGTCATAGGCTGTACTGCAGTGAACGACAACACATATGAGTGCACTATGCTAAAAGGCAGTCACATGAGAACTCCACAACATGAGCATAAGAAGAAACATCTTCATACACTAGTGAGCAGAGACAAGTAGGTGTAGAGCAAAAATAGACAGAACGCATAGGCAAACAGCAGTAGAAGTGGATAGGTGAACAGAAACAAGGTAGAAAATAGAAACAAACCAGGACGACATGAAAAATTGGAAAAAATGGGAAAAAACAAGAAGTTGCGGACAAAATCGAATAAGATGAGTAGAAGACAGCAAAACTGGGAAGAAATGAGGAGATGTGAATAGATAGCAAAAACGGGCAGGGTAGGTGGAAGAAGGAAGCAGGGAGAAACGAAAGGGGCAGCCAAAAGTGGGAGGAGTGGAGATGAGAGGAAGAAAATGTGTGAGAAAGAGAGAATAGAATAGCGTTTGTGATGTGGGGAGGAGCAGCACTTCGTGGGAGTACATGCAGGCCATTTTGACTATATAATTTCACGGGGCACATTTAAGACTCCACTCTTTTCTTTTGCGTTCTATCCATGGAGGGATTATAGTACATCAATGGAGGTCCACATTTGGGACTCCCTCTACATCCCTCTTTGCCTCTCCGCTTGCTAAGGAGTCCATTCAGCACTGCCAATGGGATTGCAGACAGGACAACAATCACAGCCCAAATAATCCTAACCCACAGAACTCACTCTCTTGATTTATACACAAGTTTTAAAGCACAATTAAATGATGATGTATCATATATAGTGCTTATTCATCTTACGAAACAAAAATAATGGTACTTTTGTGTCTTGCACTTAAGTTCCCCATTGTAGAGAATTGGGCTGTGGTAGTATATATTGAGAATCTGTTGGAAATTTTATACTGTAAAATATTGTATTTAAAAAATGCCTTCTCTGCTACAGGCTGTTGTATGTGGCCTGATGCGTGGAAAAAAGGTCAACTTCCACCCAAAAGACCAGTTGCAACTTGAAGAGACTGACAAGGTGATTCATATATCCTGAATAGTGTTTGTTTTAAACTTTCAAAGTTCCAATAGAATCTAGGATCAACAATCTTATTAATTGGGAACTTTATATATTGTGTTTTAGCACTCAGTTCAATAGCTGTTATTATGGCCTGTTGGGTACTGGCAGCTTTGCAATCCGTTTTTGCTGGAATGTTGGGTATATTGATGCACTGGCCTTTGCGGTCTAATGTTTGTGAAGATATAAAAGAAACCACTTTTTCAAATTTTAGCTTGATGTATGCTTGACAATAGTGTTGTGTCCTTGGCTTACCGACTTTACCTTTTACTGTGAATAAGCTCTCAATATCACTTTTTGAACTTTTCAGAATTAATCATTAATTTAAAGGAGACTCACATGAAATGCACACTATTAATCTCCACCAAAGCTTTGGGAAACAGAGCCAGGCTGCTGCTCCCCGCTCCTCCTGGTGCGCTCCTTCTTGCTCCCCTCCTTGCTGCCCCCTCCCTCCCCTCCTTGCTTCTCCTCCCTCCCCTCCCCCCTACCTGCCGCTCCCCCCGCCTCCCCTCCCCCCTATCTGCTGCTCCTCCCCCGACTCCCCTCCCTCGCTGCTGCAGCCCCCCCCCCGCGCGCTGCCTCCTCCCTCCCCTCCCCCCTACCTGCTGCTCCCCCCGCCTCTTCTCCTCCCTCCCCTCCCCCCTACCTTCTGCTCCCCCCGCCTCCCCCCTTGACTCCCCTCCCTCGCTGCTGCAGGCCCCCCCTGCGCTGCTGCAGCTCGCGAGAACAGTCACTTTCTCAAAAGACGAGCTGCAGCAGTTGCAAAAGGATTTGGAGCATGAGTGTTCCACGACTGTCTTCGCATGCATCCATGGCTCCCACCCCTCCAGGTCACAAGCTAGAGATTGGATGCTTGCGGCACTTCCCCAGGAGCTCGCCCCCCACCTTAAGGATGTTCGTTTGTTGGGACGAGGTTTCTTTCAGGTGTGTCTAGATTCCTCGAATGTCATGAGAGACCTGCTATAGGCTGGGTTCCTATTTCTAGGCTACAGGAGGATTTTTTTGTTTCCCTTTCAACTGGGCTTTGACCCAGTTGAAGAGGACAAGAAGTGGGAGTGGATAGATCATGGGCGAGAGGGGGATGAAAATTGTAGGTCGGCCGTTCGTAGTCGGTGCTGGTTAGATCGACCCTTCATGCAAGAAAACAAAAAGTTATTGTGTTACCTGCATGGACCTGTGGCAAAGCCATGCCGGGGTACTCGAACGGAAAATAAAGCAATTTACGTCAATGGTAATGCGTTCTGACGTGGCATAGCTTCTTCATCATCGCAGATTTGCGTAGGAATTTCTGGAGGAGGCTCTGGAAATCCCTCAGAAATAGAAAGATCACTATTTTCTTTTGGCTTTCTATTCATGGAGGGATTGCAGTGAACCTGTGGAGATCACGATTTGGGGCTGATCCCACTTGCCCTCATTGTCATTCTGCAGAGGAGTCAATGCAACATTGCCTTTGGGACTGCACCCAGCCCTCAGAGCCAATCCTTTTCCCGAAGTTACGGATCCGTTTTGCCGACTTCCCTTACCTACATTGTTCTATCGACCAGAGGCTGTTCACCTTGGAGACCTGATGCGGTTATGAGTACGACCGGGCGTGATTGGCAATCGCTCCTCCAGATTTTCACGGGCCGCCGGGGGCGCACCGGACACCGCGAGACGTGCGGTGCTTTACCAGCCGCTGGACCCTATCTCCGGGGTGATCCAATTTCAGGGTGGGCGGGCTGTTAAAAAGAAAAGAGAACTCTTCCCGGGGCCCCCGCCGGCGTCCCAGGATTCGGTCACGTTACCGTCCACCGCCACGTCCCGGTTCGGGAATATTGACCCGATTCCCTTTCGATGCGCGGCGCGCAGTGCGCCCTTGACACAGGACTGCCCCATCTCTTAGGATCGACTAACCCATGTCCAATTGCTGTTCACATGGAACCTTTCTCCACTTCGGTCTTCAAAGTTCTCATTTGAATATTTGCTACTACCACCAAGATTTGCACTGGGGGCCGTTTCACTCGGGCTCGCGCTCGGAGCTGCGCCACGACCCCCACGCCCTCCTACTCATCGAGGCCTCGCACTCGCCCCGATGGCCGGGTATAGGTCGCGCGCTTCAGCGCCATCCATTTTCGGGGCTAGCTGATAAGGGAAGGTGAGTTGTTACACACTCCTTAGCGGATTTCAACTTCCATGACCACCGTCCTGCTGTCTTAATCAATCAACACCCTTTGTGGGATCTAGGTTAGCGCGCAGTTCGGCACCGTAACCCGGCTTTCGGTTCATCCCGCATCGCCAGTTCTGCTTACCAAAAATGGCCCACTTGGAGCTCCCATTCTGCACCGGGGTTCAACGGAGCAACCCCGGCCGCTTACCTATTTAAAGTTTGAGAATAGGTCGAGGGTGTTACACCCCCGATGCCTCTAATCTCATTCGCTTTACCCGATAAAACTGCGCAACGAGCTCCAGCTATCCTGAGGGAAACTTCGGAGGGAACCAGCTACTAGATGGTTCGATTAGTCTTTCGCCCTATACCCAAGTCTGACGAACGATTTGCACGTCAGTATCGCTACGAGCCTCCACCAGAGTTTCCTCTGGCTTCGCCCTGCTCAGGCATAGTTCATCATCTTTCGGGTCCCAGCAGGTACGCTCCCACTCAAACCTTTCACAGAAGATCACGGTCGGTTGATGGTGCACCCCACGGGGGGGATCCCACCTCTCAGGTTCCTTGCGCCTCCATGGGTTTGCCACCCACCGGCTCGCATACATGTTAGACTCCTTGGTCCGTGTTTCAAGACAGGTCGGATGGAAAGCCCAGAACGCCAGCGCCTCGAGCGCGCAGGTGCGTAAAGCCCGCCACGAGTGGCGCGCGCTTCGTGCCTCGGTCGACACGACGGCATAGGTGGGCCATCGAAAGCCCGCTCTTGTCCCGTCGCATCGGCCCGCGCTGACCAGCGCCCCGCGCCGAGCGGCGGACCAGCTCTCGCCGTTCCGCATCCGACCGGGGCGCACCCGTAGCCTCCATTCGCTTCCCTTCCAGCAATTTCAAGCACTTTTTAACTCTCTTTTCAAAGTCCTTTTCATCTTTCCCTCGCGGTACTTGTTCGCTATCGGTCTCTTGCCCGTATTTAGCCTTGGATGGAATTTACCACCCGCTTAGGGCTGCATTCCCAAACAGCCCGACTCGCCGACGGCGCCTCGCGAAGCAACAGGGTCCGAGCTCGACGGGGCTCTCACCCTCTCCGACGCCCCTTTCCAGGGGACTTGGGCCCGAGAATTGTTTGGAAAGGAGTTGCTCGAATACTCAGCATTTTTCATACTTCCCCTTTCTTCATGAATTGGGGCTCGGTCGCATGGTTATCCCTTACTGGGCCCCAGGTGTTTTATGAGGGTGAGCCTTCTTCTTGGGCACTCCCGCCGACAGGTGATAAAGCTCTGCTCTCTTCAGGATGTACCACATATTCCTTTCAGAGCTTCACATGTTTCAGTGGACACCTCTTGGGAGATTTTGGCTAGCATTTCCTCTTGGCACATTTGGAGATTCAGATGCACAGAGGCCTTGGATGACACCCAGATACACCCATCATAGGTGTTCACGGGTATTTGGAGTGACATGGTTCACACTTTGATAGCCATATGGGCTAGCATGCAGGGCCCTTCACGGACAGCCTCTTCTAGGAGGAATGTATTTCTTCGAGTTTGGAGGGGTTCTCCCTTTTTCTCGGAGGTTACTACCCGATTGAGATGGCACTATCAACCCCAATCCTTTCTCTTTTGGCTCTTGAGCTTTTCATGCATTGCATGGTGTATCCCGTATTCCCGTATGGAGCTTGCTCTAACAGTTTTCTCTAATACTTAATAGAAGTCTCTTTTTTGCAAAAAAAATGCACACTATTCATAACTATATGCTGTGAATTCTCAGCTTCTGATAATATCTTCAAAGGATGCATATAAGGAAGCTCCCCCACAACTTCTGGAGTTGAATAGTGGAAACACAGAAAATGGTCTTGAGAAAGTTTCTGCCATGTCATCTTCGACTTCAACGCAAGATTTCTCAGCCTCCTTCATTGGCAAGAATCCTTCCAAGGCAAGTTGTTATGTTTAATGAAAATTGAAATTCAGATCTTAGGGCGTGCAGATTTTTAGTTACTGAAAATTTTATGTGCTTTGGTAGGCCGCAGATTGGCAAGTAGGGCCAAAAGAGCTTATCTTGATGCTTGGATGGCATCCAAGTGTAAGCGAGATGGTACAAGAGTATGATGATTATGTTGGACCTGGCAGTGAGCTGGTATTATGCTTCCCCTTAACATGCCAAAAATAATTTTGATGTAATTATAGGTAATGCACATCACAATTAGAATCGAGTCTAACAGAGAAATTCCACAATGCGATTTTCACACTCTCCTCATCTTGTTTGTTGAATACAATCTCGGCTTGAGCATACCTTTAAAACTTTGAACATTGGCCCAGTAAGACATTGTGGAGAATTGCTTGTCTGCCCAAATGACATCTTTGTCATACAGCCCCCTTTATATGTGGCTGGCTTGATTCCTATTTAGACATCTTGATAACGAATAGAATCTTTGAGGTGAAGATGGGTTGATAATTTCTAAGAAGAATCAGAAGGACAGAAAGGACCATGTGAAGCATGCTCTCAACACACTCAAAAGCGAAGTCACAAACAAGGGAGGATCACGTCACAACTTCATGGGAAAACTCTGAACATATTATTATTTGAAGATAATAATAATATTTCATGGGAAAAACTCTGGACATATTAGTATTTGAACAAGGGAGGATCACGTCACAACCGTTTCATGGGGAAAACTCTGAACATATTATTATTTGAAGATTTATTTCATGGATTTTGGGGTGGTTTGCTGGTTCTAGTGACATTGGTATGGGAGGCTGTACTTAGTCTTTTGTAGCCCACCTCTACTATTAGATACACAATTAAACAACTTAAGTAGGGTCATGTTCCCATTTTGGTGGGGGGGGGGGGTAGAGTGGTTAGTTTTTAAAAGGGGCTAAGGTCATGTGTAAATGAAAAATATGTCGGGATGGAGAATTCTAGAGAGGGAAGGAAGCATGAAGAGATCGAGCTATTTTGGGAAAGAAAACAGCAAGGTACAATTGATTGTGGAGCTTGCAATGAAAAATATAGTTTATGTCTAGGCTGTTGTCTCCCTCCTTCACCCTTGCTTGCATCCTGGGCACAAAGCACAACACAACTGTTGGAATATGAAGCCAAAATGAGTCAAAAATGTGTGTTCTAGTGTGTTCTAGTGTGAGTTCTAGTCTAATGTGTCCTATGGATGCCACATGTCATATTGGGAGTTATCCCATATGCATAGGTGTTCATATGTGTGTGTGCTCTTATATAAGAGCTGTACTTGTGTAGTGTCAAATCAATCAAGTATCAAGCTACAAGCTCTTTGGTCTACATGTGAGTACTCTCATTTTTGGTCATTGCTCTAGTCATTTCATTTCCATTTCATTATGTCTCCTTTTGAGTATCACTTCCTCTCTCCCTAGCCTACCCTCTCTCTCTCTCCCTCTTTCCACCATGTTCCTTCATGTGGTATCAGAGCCTCCCTTCCTACCTTCCCCTTCTTCTTGCTCTATCTAGAGGATGAGAGAAGCCTACAAATGGAATCTCCCCTCTCCTCTAAGGTAGATCCTCCCTTCCCTTAGCCTCGCCATGCTTTCTCGCCATCAAGTACTCCGGTGTTCTAGTGATTGCTCCTGGTCCTCGTTTGTCAGTTCAGCTCACTCCCGCATCAGTTCGTGGTTCTCCCTCATCATTGGCCGATATTCCTCGTCAGTTGGTCGCCAAAAACTTGTTTTGGAGCAGTCCAGCGGCTGTTTTTTAACCTTTTGAGGTCCGATTTTGACGTTTTTTGACATTTTGGTACTGCCCAAACATTAACAACTCTGTCCCGCACCATTTGAGGAAAACAAATTTTGATTTTTTGTCCATACGGACCTCTATGGGCAAATGCACGACAGTGCCAAGAGTCCGTACAACTTGTTAGAAGGCGATTCCGAGCAGTTTTAGGCTACTTTTTGGCATTTTTTGCTCAGATTTGGACTCCCGTGACATCCACCAGTGATTTGAGCTTCCCGAGTTTATCCACAAGTCATTTCGACTGTACCGACACTCCGGTACATTGACTTTTTTTTTTTTTTTGGCAAAAAAGAAACTTCTATTAAGTAAGAAAGAAACTCATTAGAGCAAGCTCTGTGCAGAAATACAACATGCTAAGCATGTAATAAAAACACCTCAGAGGAATGAGGTAGAAAGAAACCAAGGCTGAGGCTGAAAATGCCAACTCAATCCTGTAGAAGTCTCATCAAAGAAAGGGAGAGTCTCTCCAATCTTTGAGAAAAGTAACTGTCCTGGAGGAGGCTGCTCGAGATGATCCCTGCATGGTCGTCCAAATGGCCATCAGAGTATGTACCGTATCTATCCAAGTACTAGCCAAGATCTGAGAAGGGTGAACCTGGGAACCCTCCAAAGCCTCAGTGCATCTGGCTCTCCAAATGTGCCATGTTGCAATGCTAGCTAAGACCTCCCAAGGAGAGTCAACCGAGGAATGAGCAGCCCTGAAGAGAGTGGCTAGAACATCCTCTAGAGAGCACGACTCCATAAGGTGTCGTCGGATGTGAAGAACCCAAGAGGAGTCAAGTCTCTCAAAGAAGACCTGGGGCCTTGAAAGAGTGAGCCAAGCCACTGATCCCCAGGTCATGTAGAAAGGTAGGAAAATAAAAGTGCTAAGAAGTCTTGCCATCCCCTTCCATATGATTCTCGCCTGTCTGCAATCCCAAAGGCAGTGTTGTACTATCTCCAAAGCAGAAAGGCAACAAGGGCAAGAAGGGTCAGCTCCAAACCTGGATCTCCATTGGTTCGCTACTATCCCACCATGAATAGAAAGCCAAAAGAAGAGAGTGATTTTTCTATTCCAGTAGGATTTCCAGAGCCTCTGCCAAAAAAATTTCTGCAAGTTAGCAGAAATTTTAAAGTTCTCCCAATGAGGAGCTCTGGTAGGCCTCCAACCCTTACAGTTGAGCTGGGCATTACTGACTGTGTAACGAAAGAAGGGGATGCCCTTCTCTCAGTGCCCTTCATCTATCCACTCCCATTCCCCAGGGTCCCACTGCAAAAACTTAATTGGGACACCTCCATAGAGCCACAGCCTCCATGAGCCCAGAGCGATGAGAAGCGGGTCAGGATCCAAGTACCACTATGAAAGAGAGCCATGGTCCATGAAGCCCACTATCCTGACTGGCTGAAACGGTACCTCCAACAAGATATCGTTTGTGGATCTGGACAGCCTGCCCCTCGAAGAAACATCAAAGACTAAGGCATCGTCTGTGGATCTAGAGAGGAAAAGAGGGGGGGGGTAGGAGGGAGGGAGGGGGAGGGTTAGGAGGGAGGGAGGGGGCTGCGGGGAGGGAAAGGCAGGGCGGGGGAGAGGAAAGGAGGGGGCAGAGAGGAAGGGAAAGAGGGTGGGGGAGAGCGGGGGAGAGTGGAGGAGGGGGCAGGGAAGTGCTGGGGAGAGGGGGGGAGAGCGGGGTAGGGGCAGCGGGGGGGGGAGAGGGAGGGGGCAGGGGGAGGGGGAGGGGGAGGGGGCAGGGGGCTTGTGGGTGGGGGAGAGGGAGGGTGGGGAGGGAGAGGGAGGGAGGGGACGGGGGTGAAGGAGGGGGGGCAGGGGGCCTGTCGGGTGGGGGAGAGGGAGGGCAAGGAGGGCTGTCCGGTGAGGGAGAAGGAGGGAGGGGCGGGGGTGGAGAAGGGGGGCGGGTGGGCTGGCGGGGAGGGAGAGGGAGGGCGGGGAGGAGGAAGGGGAGAGGGAGAGTGAGGGAGGAGGGAGGGGGGCAGGCGAGAGGGGAGGGAGAGGGGGGGCAGCGAGGGTGAGGGAGAGGGAGAGGGGGCTAGCTGAGAGAGGGAGAGGGGGGGGGGGGCAGGTCCTCACGGGGAGAGGAGCAGCTCAGCAGTGCACCAGGAAATTTTGACTTCGAAAGCATGCTTTTTGGTACATTGACTTGAGGCTTTCGACAACAGAAAATACTATTTTCACACCTCGTCATCTCCGACATTGCGATATTGCGGTGTTTGATTGTCCCGAACAATCAAATATCATTTCTTTGATCTCAGTACACTTCGGTGACTGCTTCGATTGGTGCGCCATCTCTGCTACTCATTGCCTCTTCTGCGCATTCGGTGACTTCCGATCGGCACATTGAGAGTCATGACGTGATCTCCCTTGGTAGCTGCTCCTATGGCCTTCATTGACACATCATTCGAGGGCATCCTCGCCTGGTTCTTCACCGACATACCTCTTTGCATCAGGATGTGCACACTCTTGTGCGGTAGCTACTTTGGGCTCATGGGTTCTCTGCCCTTGCTATGCATAAAATGAATGAAATCTTTTATTTTTTTTATATATGTTTGAGTTAAAGGTA